>NC_045732.1:76002391-76302391 GCF_009834535.1 Camelus ferus | reverse complement strand
TCCAGTCATCTGCTGATGGACATTTAGGTTGTTTCCATGTATTGGCTACTGTAAATAGTGCTGCTATGAACATTGGGTTGCAGTGCAGGTGTCTTTTTGAAGTAGGGTTCCTTCTGGGTATATGCCCAGGAGCAGGATTACTGGGTCATATGGTTCTATGAAGCCACCATCACCCTGATACCAAAACCAGGCAAAGACACTACCAAAAAAGAGAATTATGGGCCAATATCACTGATGAACATAGATGCCAAAATCCTTACCAAAATATTAGCAAATAGAATCCAACAGCACATAAAAAAGATTATACATCATGATCAAGTGGGGTTCATCCCAGGAACACAAGGCTGGTTCAACATATGCAAATCAATCAATGTAATACATCACATCAACAAGAGAAAGGACAAAACCCACATGACCATCTCAACAGATGCAGAAAAAGCATTTGATAAAATTCAACACCCATTTATGATAAAAACTCTTACACCTATGCCTTTGATCTTTGATCTTACTGAGACCTCTGTCCTTTGATCTTTCTATTTCCCGCCTATCTGTCCTTTCCCTATTCTCTCTCATCTCATTGATTTAGTTTGGTGAAATTCTCCTCTCTACTTTGTTTTCCTGTTTATGTGAATACTTTTCTTTTCCTGTTTCCTGTGTACTAAGCTGTGACTATGTCAACTACCACTTGTCTCTCTATATTAGCAACATCTCCTGCATCCCAAAATCATTCATGGCTCACATGCAGTCAATTGTTGATTCTAAATTCTAGGTACTTCTCAACATGATTTCTACTACTACCTTCAATATTTCTTACACAGATTTTGTTATAATCTGTACTGCATTGTTGCCCCTGTTTTACCCTTTCTTCACATTGCTTCCAGAGTGATACTTCTACAACACAAATCACTTCTTTTTCGTGGCTTCTTGTAGCCTTAAGGATAAGTCCAAATGACTGACTCTGGCATCCAAAGCCTCTTCCTGCTTCTTTACCCTTACCTCTCACCATTCTAGCTCACAAAATCCTTTGCTGCAGTCACACTGAAACATTGGCAGTGACCCAAATGCATAATATGCTTTCATGTCCCTGTGACTTTCTTTGAACATGCTATTCCCTCTATTTGGAAATTCCTCTTTCCTTCATCACTTTTCTTTCTGAGTGACTTTTCATAATTCAAAACTTAGTTTTCCTCATCTTTCTGTGTGTTTACTTTGCCCTACTATGGCCCTTTATCCCACCGAACTGTGGTCATTACTTTGCTAGCTGAGAAACGTTTTGCCACTAGACTTTGAGCAACTTTGAGGTCAGAGATCATGTCTTATTCTTTCTGTGCCTAGTTATGAGCTCAAGGCCAGGCAAACACTAGGTGCTCTTTTACTACATTTTTATTGGTTGAGTGAAGAAATATACTAATATGGTCCTAATTATGCCTTCAGAGAAATAATGCAATATTTTTCCAGATTTTAGAGAATTTATTTCTCACAAGACAGAGGTAGATAAGAGCAAAACCTTTTATTTAGTATCTCAAATTAGATGTAAGTTAAATAGATTACACTAAAGGCTGCTCAGAGACTTGTCATGTAGCTATAGCTTGGCAAGCTACCACCTCAAAATGAATCCTTGAGTTTATCAATGAGTCTTGAGAGAACAAGAAGCAAATTTGATTTTAACATGCACACAACTGTTGGAAGTCTGAGTAGTTTGGATACATGATGGAGATAAATATCAAAGAGATCTATGCAGTTTCACACCTCAGCAGGTCAACTCCCCCGTGGCTGAAAGTATTCTTAACAATGTATTAGCAAAGTAGCATCAATGCCATTGACTCTCTTCAGACACACACTGAGGAGCCCCCAAACCCAGCCTCACTGAAAGACAAAGTTGTTAGTCCTAATGTAGCTGTGAGGACACTTGCAAGGCAGTATCTAAAGCTAAAGAGTCAGGAATGAAAGGGTTTCAAAGAAATGAAGATACCGCTAGTAATTACTTTTGTTGGCATGGACCCAGAACACAGAGTAGAGAAAGAATAAGGTGAAAGATGGCAACCTTTCCATAGGGACTACTTTTTAGATTTTGTTTCACTTCTTGTTGCAAACCAGGGAGTTAAAGGTAGCAGTTCTCTTCTCATAGGAGTGCAAAGAAATATTTGAAAGAAGACACAACAATGAGAATCCTCAATCTGCCTTCTTCTCTTCAGTTCAAACCCAGCTCAGGCTGGAAGCTCTCTAGTTAGAGCCCAGTACCCCTCCTCAACCCTACAGCTCCACTGAGCCCAGGATCCAGGATATGCCATGTGAAATACATGGCTCTTGTTCTACTTCCTCAACATAGCCTCCTTCAGGTATGCCTGATGGTTATCAAGGTCACATAGAGCAGAATGGCAACAGGAGGGGCCCAGAGCACCTAGGAAAGGCCCAAAGAGAGAACCTGACTGTACACTAGCCATCCAAGGCCAGCTTTGGCAGGAAAGGCATCAAAGAGCCCAGCTGTCCCCTTCCTGCTCCTCTGGAGCCCTTCTCTCCTCTAGTTACTTTGGATGCCCACATCACTCGACTTGATTGAAGGAGAAACACTGATGGATGGGGGCTAAGGATTGGTTGGAGACTGGAAAACATTTAGGTTCCAGGCTCTGGAAGCTTCCTGGAATCAGTCTTGGAGGCTGCTTCTTAGCTTTGAGGGTTTGGGGTGAGGGAAGCCAAGAGAGGAGCAAGAAGAGAGCTGTCTTGGCTGTTCTGTTTACTGCTACATCACCTGCATTTATAATGGTGCCTGGCACATAGTAGGTGCTCAATTAAGGGAAATGATTATTAACTGACTAACTGAATGGACACATGAATGAATGAACAAATGACTGTAAGAAATGATAAGACTTTACCAATAAAGATGATACAGAGAGCAGAGAAAGGCCAGAGCTTATTAGAAATCTCATCCTCTGCCACTGGGAGTGCAAACTGGTACCATTTTGCAAGTTAATTGACATTATCTAGTAAAATTGAACTTGGGAAGACCTGATGACCTAGACATTTAATGCCTAGGCAGATACTCTGGACCAGGGGTGCTCAACCTCTGTGTTACCATCTTTCAGCCAGATAATTTTTTGTTGTGGATTCTATCCTCTACACAGTAGGATATTTAGCAATATCTTCAGCTTCTACTCATTAGATGCCAGGACCACTTCCACAGTAATGATAACCAAAATAGTCTCAAGATATTGACAAATGTCCCCTCAGGTGAAAAAATTACCCCCAGTTGAGAACCACTGCCATAAGGCATCAGGGGATATGCATAAGAAAGTTCATAGTACCATAATTTGTAAGCACATAAAACTGGAAACAATCCACTTATCAATCAACGGGAGAATGAATAAATTGGGAGGTTTTCATATAATGAATAACTATACAGCAGTGAAAAATAATTATTATAACTACACACATCAACATAGATAAATTTCACAAAGTTGGGAGAAAAAAAGTAAGCAAAAATGTAATACATATAGTATGATTGCATTTATATTGTCTCAACATGCACACAATGAAATAGCATTGTTTAAGGGAAAATATCTATAAAGTGAACATATGAAGAAAAGCAAGTGAATGATGACAAAATTCAAAATAGTGGTTACCTCTGGGAGGGAATGAGGAGATGACTCAGGGAGGGCACACATGGGTTTCAGAGGTATTGGTTATGTTCTAGCTCTCAAGCTTGGTGATGGGTATATAGGTTTTCATTTTATTTTGATGCATACTGTGTGGAAGCAGCTATCATGGGACCTGCCACCTCTCTTCAGAATTGCCCAATTAGCACTCTGTGCCTGGAATATTCCTCTGTATGAAATATAGCTGTCCCTTAGCCCCATATTCTTATTCCTTATTAGGAAAAAACTTTCCCCTTGTCCCGGTATGCAGTGAATGTCATGTTTTGCTTAAATGTGGGCACCATGTGGCACCCGGCCAGCCCCACCAGGGTCTTCACCTGAAGCACAGGAGGAGTGCATGCAGTTCATTGTCCTATGTCAGTTATCAGGAGGGACCCACTGGCCATGGGAGACTGCTGCATGCTACCGACATTGACTGTGGTATGTCTCTTCTACTACATGTGACAAAAGCCTTGCTCCAATTGGTGCCTTGTATGTTGAGCCCTCCTTGGCTACTGTGAACTCATAGAAGATGCAGTGGGCCAAGGTCCTGGGCTCCTCCCTCTGGTAGTGGGCATTGTTATGATCTTTGTTGTCCTCCAAATGGGAATCATCACTTGAGATTGGTAGCTGAATCTTACTGCTCAACATTTGCCTTACATATATGCCATGTCCTCTTTTGTATATATTAAATATCACATAATTTTAAGGAAGTAATGGGGTCTAATATAAGGCAGGAAGAATGGAGAGGAGGGCATCAGAGTTAATAACCAAATAGATGTTGGTTGAGGGAGAAAAGCCAACCTTTAGGTACCTCTTGAGTAGGTGTAAGAATAATCTCAAGCTTGTTTTTGTGATAGATTTGGTAATGAGATCAATGGCTCTTTACCTTCTCAATATATGAGTGAGTCACAGGACCTGACTACATGTCTTATATAATAATGGCATGTTTAACAAAAATTATCTGAGATTTATCCCCTGTTAGACTTCTAAAACGTGTACTCATTTATATTCCTTGAAGTCTTAAGCACCTGAAAATAAGGGGCTTAGAATAAAAGTGATTCTTCATCTTTAGCTTTAGTATCACTAGAATATCCCCAAAAGCTGTTTCTAACTCTGGCACCACCCTACCCTCCCTTTTATTTTCTCCCAGTGGTCATCCTCCAGGTAGAGGAATGAAAAGGAAATTCACGACCAAGTCTCTTCAAAAGACTGAGGCATAACCAAGGAAAACATCAAAACATCTTAACCCTTCCTGAGTGTGTAGGGGAGGGAAGAGGCACAAGGTTTACAAGGTTGAAGGGCTGAAGGACTCACTGAGAGCATATTTTACCCATGTGAGAATAGAAAACCCCACAAATATGCAGAGAAACAGGAAATGCAGGAAATGGCCCTGGCCCAATTTAGGGATGAGCCCTTGGACACTCAGAGAAGCCTGATACATTAGAGCCGTTAGAGCCGTATTGGACTGCTGAGAGCAGTGATCTAACTTCTGCGTGTGAACATTGGAGGTGAAGGAGGGTCTAGACAGGGCAAGCTTCTTGATCAAGTTTTCCTAGCTACCCAGAGGCAGAGCTGAGGTTGGAGGCCAGATCTCCTACTCCAAGCTTTATGCCTTTGTTGTTTCAGACGTTAAGATTCCCATTAAAGGCCATGGATATTGCCATTCTGATTGTTAAAGCAGGAAGTATCTTTAGATTTTGGAGATTTGGTAAAATTCTCCCTTGATAGTGGTGAAAACAACTGAGACCCAGAGAAAATGACTTACAAGAGAGTGACTTGTAAAATTCATATATCCACAGGAAAGGCAGTGGGGAAGGGAAGATGGATATAAGGTGGGGGAAAGCAAGGACAGGCTGGGACCCAAAAGCATGAGCTGGAGCCCACAAGGGTGGACTAAAATCCATGTCAACTCTCATTGCCTCTGCTCTTGATGATATGAGTGTCTTACAGAAGTTAGACATTTGGCCCTTTGTCATTGAGTTAAGCACACACCTGGTTCAGAACTCAGAGAAGCTGAAATAGGATCCAGCAGAAGGTGGAGCAGTTGCTGGCCTGGCTTCATGTCAACGAGGTGAGTCAGCATGTAAGTGAGCGAGCAACAAAATAGTGGCTGCTTCCCTCCCACCTTCTAAATCTTCTGTAAGAATCTCTCTTGGGGCCCACTCTAACCTATAGTAAAGGTAATTCTGTGAAATGTAGTTCAGTTTAGCCAAGTTGACATATTACAAAGCCATTTGCTATGTGGAGACATAGGTGGGGAATACTATCTGATTGGAAGGGAAAGGGCCTGTCAGGCAGAGGGGGCATAGATGGGAGGTGTGGACTGTGTTTGGGAACCAGCAAATAGCACAGTTTGTCAGACACTTGTGTTATATATAGGGAATATGCAGCTATTAAACTGAAAAGGAAGGGCAATATTAAGTGACTGTTGAATGCCAGGGTGATGAAATTAATACCGTAATGAATGGAGAAATCATTAAAGGTTGCTGAGCAGGTGAATGGCATTTTTGGAAACTTAATCTGTCAGTAAGTACAAGATGGGTGAGGAAGGGGATACTGGCAGGAAAGTAGCTTGGTACAAACAGAGGAATTGAGCTCATTTCTGCTCCATTCTAGCTTTCAAGCATTGGAGAGACTTGAGAAGGAACAGGAATGGGTCAACTGCTCCATGGCACTCAGTTGCCAGTTCTTCTCTACCTGATTTTGTAGACCCTCTGGCTCTAGTCACCAACTTCTCCCATTTCTCAAATAGCCCTGACCCTATCCAAGTGGTTTTGTAGCCATTGGTGGTTATTTTGAAAATGAAAGAGGCAGTGATTTCCTGAGAGGATGGATGCTCACGGATATCTCAAGGGGTTGTCAGAAGCTGGCTGTACACTCAGGCCAATTAAACTCTGTTCTGGGAGATAGAGATGAACACATTTGCACATTAGAAGGAAAGAAGATGGAAGGAGAAGCTCCTTATTGGCTTGAGATTTTGCAATAACTCTTCAGCACCTCACCTACAGGTCCACCACACTTGTGACTGAAAAAATCTAAACATCAGCACCTCAGCCCTGGAGCTTGGAGTCAGAGCCCCAGGTATGCACCCTCAGTTTCTTCATGTGTGGACCTGAAGTTATAACAATCCCTGAATTGCCTACCTCACAGAGCTTCAGTAAGGGTCCCATGAGATGGCAGCTGTGAAAACACTTGGTAAACTGTAAAGAGGTGTGCTCCAAGGCTGAGTCATCATTGTGGTTATTTTTATTATTATAAAAGAGGATCTTTATTGGGCTGAGCAATGCTGTAGACCCAGTAGTGCTTAATTAAAGAATTTCTGATGTTGCTGCTGCAACTGAGCATTTGACTTATGAGAAAAAATGCAGTTAGGAAAAGAAACTAGGTGACTTTTCTGGTGAAGTGAGATAACACAACAGCCATCAGTGAGGGGCTGAGAAAAGGGGCCCCTCCTGCTGACTCCACCACCCCTTCACTCCCTCCTTTAGATGTCTCTCTTTTCAGCCTTTTCTTCTCTCACTTTTTCCATCAACTGAGTTCATCTTACATCCCACCTCCTGAACCTCCCTCTAGGTCCCCTTTCCCTGAATTCATTCTCATTATCTGTCAGTTCTTTTCTTTGTTTATAAAATTTTCTCCTTTGCTTGTCTCTCTCTCTCTCTCTCTCTCTCTCTCTCTCTCTCTCTCTCTCTCTCTGTCTTTAAATTTCACTCTGTCTCTCTCTGTCCCTTTCTCTTTCTGTTTCTCCCCTCCTTTTACCACTGTCTGTCTCTGTCTCTCTCTCTCTCTCTCTCACACACATGCAAGCATACACACACACTTTTAAAACCATTTCTCTCTGCTGAGAAGCTCAGGAAGGAGGGCCTCCCAGCCAGTGTTGCTAGGTAACCCAGTATCACATGGCCAGCCCCACATTTCTGCCTGCTTCTTCAGAGCTCTGCTTCTCAGATTCTATTCTATAGCTCATATTGAGCAGCTCTGAGTAAAGAAAGGGCCTGGTTGATTCACTTATACTTGGCCAAAGGTGTCAGCCTAGCTGTGGGATATCTAAGTTGCTGGAAATATAATAGGGAAAAAAGCTAAAGAAATAAGTAATATAACAAGATGACATAGATTCTTACGAACAGCTCTCTGGAGTGGGGAGAGGGGAGGTTCTTAACTTATATCCATGGAACACGTAGCTACACTATGGAGAGACTGTAAGCATTGCAGGATTCCTTGAAATGTCATGTAAAATCAAGTCAAATATTCATACTTATTTGTACTTTTTCTTGTTGTGAGGGTTTATAGCTTTCATGAAATTCTCAAAGGGAGGAAAGCCTTTTCAGGAAGTTCTTACATGTATTTCCAACTCCTAAGTTGTCTGTACTGAATATTTTCCATTGCCCATCCAGATACCCAAACTTCCTACTTCTCTACCCTGCTTTGACTTGCATGATCTGCTTCAGTGGGCCCCCTTGCCCTCTGGCTTCCAGGTGGGTTCATCCAATGCGAGGCACTGACAGAAGATTAAAGAGAGGGGTTGGAGGAGAGTGAGGATGAGTATTTATTCTCCTGGCTCCCCCCAACTGCTAACTTGTCAGAGGTTTTTATGCCCCTCTGATGAAGATCACAAATCCTGTCTTGCAGCCTTGTCCATATAGCTACCATCTCCTTCTGGATTCTGGTAGCTGCTATGTCCTCTTGCCCATTTAGACATAGGGATAGTAAGGGCTCCAGCACTTAACGTTCCCAGGGAACCTTGTTGGTTTCCTTAAACCACGACCACACCTCAGTAAATACTCTATTTATTAAGCCATTCGCAAATAATACAGTTTGAAAGAATTATACATTTTCTGTAGGGCTTTGACTAATAAACGAGGCCATAAAAATTAAAAGGTGGAGGCAAGAGGTAAGGATTTGGAACTTTCCTGCAAATAGCAAGTATTTGAGTAGGTGTGGCCATTTTCAGAACCCAGCTTTAATGGACATAGCATTCTGTCTCAGATTATTTCATGTTGCTCCACCAGGATTCATTGCCAGGAATGGAAGGAGCATGACTATTTGATGGTTTCTAACTGTGGCATAATTACAGTGGATCAACTTGTGGTACTTGCCTTCACAGCAGTAACAACTTGAGATTAAGAGTAAACCTTATAACAATGGATTTCAACAGTCTTGATTCCATGGGACATCTCAAGTTGGTTCTTCCTCATCCCACCTTGCCCAGGTGCCCAGGAGTTCATGAGAGACGACTGGATTGCCTAATGGTTGAATCCAGGCATTGTTCCTGCTGGACAATTGATCAGTGAACAATTAGCTCCTTGGCACATGGTTTTGTGATGCTGGGCACTCATGGAATTTTCTTCTGTGAAGCTTGATGTTTCCTCCCTTTTGACTCCGTTCTTTTCCTTGTGCTCCTTCCCTTCTTTTCTCTCCAGTCTGTGGAATCTGGGGCAAGATAAGAAAAGTAGGTTACAAATGCTTCCAAATCTATGTCTTACACCTGAACCTCTGACTTTCGAAAAACTCAAGAACCAAGATTTTGACACATTTGTTCTCTGGTTACATTCTGACAACTTCCCCTAAAGCTGTGGGTGATTCATGTCTAGCATCTTGGCCTGGGAGGGAGAGGGTCTTAGGTAAATTCAGTGAAGCACAGAAGAGGAAAATACACAGGTTAATGTCCCAATTCTTATTTTATCATGGCCACTTTAATACTGGCTATAGATGGCTTGAGTATCCAGAGTCATTTAAACTTAGAAGTTCCCTTTTCTTCTTAACTGCGAGCCGTTTTTTTTTTTTTTTTTTGAATAAGATTCTGCGATATGAATAACATGGGAAAAGACAGAGAAGACAAAGAATTTCTGTACTCTTCATATCGTGGGAGGGCCCCGTTTATAATTGAGGACACCATTTGGGAACTCCTCAGGAATATATCAGACAAGATGATATAACCCAGAGATCCCCTGATTACACATTTTCACATTTTTGTTTTTCTGGTTTTATATCTAACTGGTCATTCTAGAAATATTGCAGTAGAGCTTGCACCTGCATAGTCATGTTCATCTAATATAATGGCAAAGACCAACATATTGTCCTGACAGATAATGATGAGCTGGTTCATGAAATCCTTCGGGATTTTGCTGAGGAAGTTTGGGGAATTACACAGCAAAAACAACATGGTGCTGTATGCATAAAGTCCATATCTCAGGAGGAATGCTGTCTTCTACTTATTGCCTTTGTGCATCTAGACTTGATTATAGGCTCGCTGGAGGTTTTACTTTGTGAACCATTTGGCCCTATCAAAAATGTTTGAAAAATTCAGGGATGAGATGAAGCATTTACCCCTTTCTTACAGTGAATTGGCTGAGTATAGTAATCAGTCTGGAAGACTTTTTTTTTCAGCTTTTCATTATTTTTCTTTGTGTAACATCCTGGCTAGTGATGTATGTGTTTGTGTAGCAGAGTGGGGGTACGGATAGATTGAATGAATACATCATTCCCTGTAAAATTGCTTTATCATAAATAGATGATTGAGTCGTTTGTGTCCTCCAGAAAGCAGATGCTGGGTCAAAGAGGTAGGAGCGCAAGAGGAAAACAACTGTGAAAAGTAATAGGGGAATGAAGCATGGTTGGGCTGGAAAAGCCTCATATCTCAATGCATACCTGACAAAATCTAACAGAGAGCTCTGGAGCAGGGATTTCCCATTAGAGTAATTCTGTTTTTGGCAGAAATGGCCAGGCCCTTACTAATCATTAACTAGGGCCTGCCCAGGAACTGGGTGGTCTCCTTTTGAAGAGTGAGATGAATCCTGAAAGTGCTAATAGCTTGAGGGTGTCACTCTTTGCAGCTGTACTGTAAGTTCTTGCTTGAACAGGGATCTAAATGGTGCACCTCCAAAATGGCCACAATGATTTACTGAGTTTGGTGGTAGACACGTTTTAGTTCTTTAACCTGCATTTTCATCTCATTTCACCAATATTTGACCTGTGGCCATTTAGTGGTGTGAATATGAGCAGAGAACCCCAAGGCCTTAGAGTATTATGGAACAGATGGTTAGGACGAAAGCCTCCATGGAAATGCTTATACCTACTGTTAGTGTGAATACACAGGAGCCTGATCCTTCAGATAAGTTGCATGCTCTTTATGCAGTCTTAGTATGAAGATGAGTCATTCTGAAGTAGAAGTAATGCATATAGAGCAAGACTCTGCTGTAAAGAATGATAGTGTCCAAGAGTCCTGAGAATCAAGCCAAATGTAGGGTTTAGAATTTCTTTGGTAAGAACACTCCAAATCATGGCAATATGATGGATCCAGAGGTGAAAGACCTCTAAATAATCTTACTGATACCCACCAAGAGGTATTTGTGTCACAGAATGATGTCTATTCTACAAACACGCTATTCACAGAACTGGCTGGGGCCTCAGGGACACTCAAGGCCAATACAGATACTTTCTTCTCAAGTATTCACACTAACAGTAGGTATAAGCATTTCCATGGAGGCTTTCGTCCTAACCATGTGTTCCATAATACTCTAAGGCCTTGGGGTTCTCTGCTCATAGAAAAATCTTCTTAATAACCTGGTTCCTTAGAAACTGTCTCTCAACCTCTGAGAAGCTTTAAGTCTACTTATTTGGTTCCACAGTTACCAGCCTCTATGGTACATATTTGGAGCAAAGGCCCTCCAAGGAAACTCCCCTTATGGCCATCCCCTATCCACAACTTAACATAACTAGTGTCAGTTAAGCTCCTCTAATTCTAGGATATGACATTTTGTGCAAGCTCATTCCTTATAGTCTAATTGATTCCTAGCCTGGCATAGAAAAATTTGATCAACTCATTCTATTCGGTATATGAAGAATGGGAGTAATGCCAGCTTAATATAATATTATTGATGATACCTGATAATTATTGAGCAGTCATTGTTTGCCAGGTACTATGCATATATAGTGTATACACTTATTATCCTCATTTTATATATGAGAAACTGGAGACATAAAGGATTAAATAACTTGCTTTAATTCATACCACCTAGTAAGAGGTGAAGCTGGGATTCAAACCCAGGAGAACTCATGTTCTTAATCACTGTAGTGATGCAGAGTCTACAGGTCATCTCAGCCATATGCATTACATCTCCCTCTTGGAAGATGTAGGAAAAAGTAAAAGACAAGGAGTAAATAATTTAGATGGAAGTCATTAGACTTAGAAGCTCAATTCTGATTCTATTGGGGCAGAGAGATATTTGGGTAGCCATAGAAATGGAGATGGCAGTGAGAACCAGGCAAACTAGGAAGAAAATGACATGGTGGGGTACATGCAGGTAAAGGACTGCCCATGAAGGTGTATACCTTAACCCACAAGGCATGCTCTGGCACTGAAAGTCATTTTATTCTTTGCCTAGAGAGATTGTCATGCCAAATATGGTCAGCATGAGAGAGGGGTACCCTGAAGGCCCTGGTATTTGGAGCAGAAAATGATGGCAGAACCTCAGTTCCAACTGAGCCATGAATCAAGTCTAGAGGAGTTAAAACAGTTAACTAGGAGCAAGCAGGTACTATAGTTCCAAGCTGGTTGGCAAGTTGGGTCCAGAAACCAGAAAGTCAGTGTCCTCAAGCAACAAACATCAGCCAATAAGTGGGATGTTGAGTCAAGATAAAGGCTGTTTGGACTCTGCTATTTACATCCTGCCTTTTGAATCAGGCCTTCTGAAGCCAGCAGCTTGAATCATAATTAAAAGCAAGAAAACTGATAGTCATCACCACCCTTGAGTATGGAGAGATACCAAAATTCTCTCATGCCTCAGATATTGTGGAATTCTCGATGTGACTTGAAGTTTATTCATGTTTTACATATATCTGCTATGAATTTAGTCATTGTGGGTTCTGTTCATCATGGGTTTTGTCCAGCAAAAGTTCCACTGCAGAAGAACGAGATTACTCAAGACTTTATCATATCAAGAGAGTGAGAGGGAGCCAGAGACTGACTCCCTGAGCTCCTCCAAAGCTCTTGTATTTATTGAGAATAGTCAAATAAAGAATCAAAGTGAAATATGTCATAGGACTGAGTAAAGGGCATGGTATGCATGCAGCGATGCAGGTCAGCAGTTTCAGTTTGTGAAAAACAGAAACATTATAATCTTAATTTAAATTTAGAGAGAAGGTTACAATATTGATACTAAAAACAATTATTTTAAGCCTCAAACAATCATGAGCAAGGTTACAGTGTTCCGAATAATTGATAATGAAAACCCAGAGCACCGCGCAGTCTCCGTACTATGGTCAGAAATCGTCTAATCACGTGAAGCAGCCCAGCTGTCCCCAGCTGAGGGCTCAGCCACAGTCTTCTGTGAGCAGAAGTGGCCTGCATTGTCCACCTGTGCCTGGTAAGTGAAGCACGTCCTGCCGGTTAGGGCGAGGGACGAGCTATGGTTTTCCATAAGCACAAGCAGCCCTGAGTCTATGACCTTGAACTAAGCAAAGCGAGCAAAGCATGTCTGTGCCTTTCACGGCGAGGAGACAGTTTGTAGCAGATTCCTGCTGGCACAGCAGCTTCACGGCAGCTGAGCGAAATTCCACAGATAAGGTGGTGAGTGGTACTGAGAGTTCAGTCTTTTATACTTTTGGACATTTTTCTTTGGAGGAGCAGTATAATGACAAATATAGAAAGCATGGGTTTTGATTATACATTTCTTATGCCCTTATATAAAGGTGAGAATACATAAAGGTAAGAATATGATTTGGCAAAAGCAATTATTTCAGTGTCAAAGTTTGTTAACCCAAGTTTGTCTCCCACAGTCATGTTATTTAGAAAAGGGAAGCAAACATAGTACTTAAAAATTTTACATTAGGCAGAAATTTAGCCACCATACTAATGTCAACTCATCTTAGTTTTCAGTGCGTTAATCCTTCACAAGAAGGATTTGAAAAATGCAATTTTGAATTTACCAAAATTGAATTAATAAGGTTAAGAAGTTGAGTATTAGAGCCAGGAAGAAATATAAAATTTCCCTCAATGTAATTCTGAGACAGTAGGCACTTTAAGGTGAAAATAAGAGAGAAATAAATTTTGTTGCAAAACATAGTTTGAATGCAAATAGAACCAGATGCAGAATCAAAATTGGGGGCTATTGCTAGAGTTTTGAGAAAGCACAGGTTAAGCACTATTTAACTTGGAACAAGTATTTAGACTAAAGTGAAGAAATAACTTCCTTCAAACTACATTCTTCCAAGAAAATAAAGGTAAATCAAGCCTCCCTAGGTGTTCTCTAAATTCTGACTATCACAACCATCAGGAAAGAACAACAATCAGACCAAGGACCTGGGCTTTGTGTTTTGGGGACCAAATGATGCCAAATAACAGATTCTGCTGGTTTCTTACTGAATATCTCTTTCACCTTCTCTTCCTTGTCTTTCTCCCTCTTTTCCCTTTTGCTTTCCATATTTCAACCATTGACTCTTTGGTGATGAATCTCACAGTAGTTAATACATTCTATTCCAAATTGTTGTTGGCTTCCTGGTAGTTATTGCTTTTAGGAGACATTTTTCTTTCCAAATATATATAGTCAGGAAATATCTTTAGAAGAAGAGTGGATTAAAGGTTGCAAAAAAACTAGTTCAACAGTGTTCTATTCTCCTTTGCTCCATTTAAGAATTATTAGTAATTGTTAAGCACGATGTGTTTCTCTTACTGAGTTTGGACTTAGCTTTGCTAGAGCCTTATGCTTCATCTCATTTCCTACTGAAGTATTAACTTCTTGAGAGCAAAACCTGAATCTTATTCATCTCCATTTAGCCAGACCCTAAGGAAGGAGTAAATGCTCAACAAAGTGTTGTTGAATGAATGCTATCTTATTCTTACTTCACCACAGTATTTCTGTTTTTAAAATGGTCAAGCAGCCAACTTTCATTAGTTAATTAGTTAAAATGTTTAGTTTTGGATTATTACATAACTGCTGAGTGTATATAAGAACAGAATCTAACTAGAAAAAACAGTGTCACGAAATCTTTCTTTCAAGTTATATTTGATCTGACTCTTGAAGAATGTATAGAATTTTGTTAACCAGATGAAGCAAGACAGAGGTGAAGTGAGGGAGCAGCTCAAAAATGCAAAAGCAGGACAGAGCATGACATTCAAGTTAACTGGAGAGTAGGATACGGAAGGGAGAAATGAGGCTTGAGAGGTAGTGATACTTCGGAAAACGTACCACATTATATGAAAGCTTTAAAGGATTAAACTTTATTATGTGTGCAATGGAGAGTGACATCAGTTTATAAGTTATGACTCTGGTAGCACTATGGAAGATAGACTAAGGAGAGCTGTGCTGCCTACACAGAACTGCATAGCAGTCTACTGCAGTAGTTCAGGTGAAAAATGGTGACTTGAACAAAGGTAGTAGCAACTAATATGGAAATGATGAAATGGGCTCAGGTGATATTTAGAAGGTTGAACAGAAAAGAATCAGTTAGCGAAGGGTGAGAGAAGTAAAAAGAGTCATGTATGACTCACTAATTATGGTGCCAATGACTGAGGTGGAGGGAGGAATAGATACAGGCAGAGGAAAGATGAACAGTTTGGACATGAGTTTGAAGGATATATAGTACATCAAACTCAAGGTCATATCCTTTAGGAAGTTGAGTAGGAGAGAGAGGAGCTCAGGAAATAACATGGTAGGGAAAATATTTACATGTCATCAGCATAAAGGTGGTATTTGAGATAGAAACTTTTCTAGAATTGGAAAATGACCCCAGGCCTCTTTTGCTTTCTGTGTTCCCTTGCTGCTCTGGTTTTAGCTCCTGGAGATTGACTTTCTTAATTTTCTTGCAAGGTCAGCTATGCATTTATAAGAAAATTGGTTGTAATTTTTTAAAAAACATTTTTCTATTGAGTTATAGTCATTTTATAATGTGTCAAATTCCAGTGTAGAGCACAATTTTTCAGTTATACATGAACATACATACATTTATTGTCCCATTCTCTTTCGTTGTGAGCTACCACAAGATCCTGTATATATTTCCCTGTGCTACACACTACAATCTTGTTTATCCATTCTACATTTTGAAAACCCAGTCCCTTCCCACCCCCCGTCCCCCTGGCAACCACAAGTTTGTATTCTATGTCTATGAGTCTGTTTCTGTTTTGTATTTATGTTTTTTTTTTCTTTCTTTTTTTTTTAGATTCCACATATGAGCGGTCTCATATGGTATTTTTCTTTCTCTTTCTGGCTTACTTCACTTAGAATGACAAAAATCTGTTTATCCAGCCAGTTGTTTTGTGGGGAAGAAAATATTTCTGAATATGTACTCTACCGCACTGTCAGAAATATTCCACTGTATTGCTTTTAAAATTAAAACCAGTTGGTTAAAACTTGATAAAGGGCATTCATGAATAACCTACAGCCACAGCATCATACTTAATGGTGAAAACTGAATGCTTTCCATTAAGATCAAGAACAAGACGAGAATGTCTGTCCACATCATTTCCATTCAACATTGCACTGGAGATTCTAGACAGTGCAATAAAAATACCAAACCAAAAAATAAAACAAACAAAAAACTCCAAACAAAACCAAAGAAATAATAGGCATCCATATTGGAAAGGAATGATGGTCAAAACTGCCTTTTTTTTGCAGATGATATACTCATCTATGTAGAAAGTCTTATGATTTCTACAAAGAATATTAGAACAAATAAGTGAGTTTGGCAGGATTGCAGGATACCAGATCAATGTACAAAAACCAACTGAATTTCTATATACTAGCAATGATCAATTGAAAATTAAGAAAAATTTTCCAGTTACAATGTCATAAAAGATGAAATACTTAGGCATAACTCTACAAAGAATATGAATGACCACAGTGAAAAGAATGTGACAATGAATATATGTATGTTCATGTATAACTGAAAAATTGTGCTCTACACTGGAATTTGACACAACATTGTAAAATGGCAATAACTCAATAAAATATATTAAAAAAGTGAAAAAAGAATATGAATGACCTATGCAATTAAAATAAACACTGTTGAGAGAAATTAAAGATGACCTAAATAAATAAATATGCTGTATTCATAGGATGAATAACTCAGTATGATTAAGATATCGATTCTCAAACTAGAGAACACAGAAATAAACCCACATGCTTATGGTCAATTAATCTTCAACAAAGGAAGCAAGACTGTACAATGTAGAAAACGTTTCTTCAGTAAGTGGTGCTGGGAAAACTGGATAGCTGTATGTAAATCAATGAAGTTAGAACACATCCTCACACCATACACAAAAATAAACTTAAAATGGCTTAAAGACTTAAACATAAGATAAGATGCCATAAATCTCCTAGAAGAAAACATAGGCAAAATGTTCTCTGACATAAGTGGTAGCAATATTTTCTTAAGCTTTTGCACAGCAAAGGAAACCATAACCACAATGAAAAGACAGCATACAGACTAGGAGAATATATTTGCAAATGATGACGCTGACAAGGGCTTAATTTCCAAAATATACAAACAGCTCACACAACCTAATATCAAAAAAAATCAAAAAATGGGCAGAAGACCTAAATAGAAATTTATCCAAAGAAGACATACAGATAACCAATGGGCACATCAAAAATGCTCAATATTGATAATCATTAGAGAAATGTAAATCAAAACTACAATGAGGTATCACCTCACACCAGTCAGAATGGCCATCATTCAAAAGTCCACAAATGACAAATGCTGGAGAGGCTGTGGAGAAAAGGGAACCCTCCTACACTGCTGGTGGGAATGCAGTTTGGTGCAGCCACTGTGGAAAACAGTATGGAGATTCCTCAAAAGACTAGGAATAGACTTACCATATGACCCAGGAATCCCACTCCTGGGCATATATCCAGAAGGAAACCTACTTCCAAAAGACACCTGCACCCCAATGTTCATAGCAGCACTATTTACAATGGCCAAGACATGGACACAGCCTAAATGTCCATCAGTGGATGACTGGATAAAGAAGTGGTGGTATATTTATACAATGGAATACTATTCAGCCATAAAAAAGAATGAAATATTATCATTTGCAGCAACATGAATGGACCTAGAGATTATCATACTAAGTAAAGTAAGTCAGACAGAGAAAGACAAATATTATATGATATGACTTATATATGGAATGTAAAACATAATACAAATGAACTTATTTACAAAACAGAAATAGACTCAGATATGGAAAAAAAATTATGGTTACCAAAAGGAAAAGTAGGGGGAGGGATAAATTTGGAGTATGGGATTAACAGATACACACCACTGTATATAAAATAGATAAACAATAAGGATTTAATGTATAGCACAGGGAACTACATTCAATATTCTGTAATAATTTTTGTAATAACCTATAATGGAAAAAGACTATATATATAAGAATATATATATGAATCACTTTGCTATACCCCTGAAACTAACACGATATTGTAAATCAACTGTAGTTCAATTAAAAAATGAGAAAAAAAGATGTCAGTTCTCCTCAAATTGATCTATAGATTCACTACAATCTTAGTTAAAATCCTAGCAGGCATTTTTGTAAAAATTGAGAAGCTGATTTTAAAGCTCCCATGGAACATAAAGAAAAAAAAATTTCCATAGAAAAGCAAGTTAACCAGAATAGCCAAAATAATTTTGAAAACAACAAATTTAGAGGACTTACTCTACTTGATTTCAAGAGGTGTTATAAAGCCACAGTAATCAAGGTAGTGTGGTATTGGCATTAAGATAGACAAATGGAACAGAACAGATTGTTCAGAAATAGACCCACGAATGTATGGTCAATTGATTTTTGACAAATGTGCAAAGGCAATTCGGTGGAGAAAGTATGGTTTTTTTCAACAACAAATGATGCTAGAACAATTGAATATCTATGTGCAAACAAACAAACAAAAAACCCCAAAAAACAGAACCAAAGACAACTTTGATCTTTGACCCTTTCGCCATATGAAAATTTAAGTCAAAATGGATCATATACCTAGATGTAGAACCTAAAAGTACAAAATTTCTAGAAAAAAATTTAAAAATATAGAAGAAAATTGTTGAGACCTTCGGTTAAACAAAGATTTCTTTGATAAAGTACAAAAAAGAAACATGAACCATGAAAGAAAAATTGGATAATTTGGATGTTATCAAAATTCAAAACTGTTATTCTTTGAAAGGCATTGTTAAGAGAAGGAAAACACAAGCTACAGACTTGGAGAAAATATTTGCAAGTCATATACCTGAGAATGGATTTGTACTTAGAATGTATAAAGTACTCTTACAATTCAATGATAAGAAGCCAAACAATCCAATGAATAAAATGGGCAAAAGATTTGAACAGATAATCCAACAAAGAAGATATATTGATGCCAAATAAGCACATGAAGAGATGTTAACTGTCATTAGTCACTAATAAAATGCAAATTACAACCTTAGTGAGATGTACATTCCCACTGACTAGAATGGCTAACATTCAAAGAGCAACTATACTATAGCAAGTGTTAGCAAGGATGTGGAGCAATGAGACACTCATACACTGCTTTGGGGATGCAAAATGTACAAGCACTTTGGAAAATATTTCTGGAGTTTCTTTAAAAGTTAAACATGCACCTACCATATGACCCAGACATAACACTCCTAAGTATTTACCTGAGTAATGAAAACATATGTCCACTCAAACACTTGTAATAAATGTTAATAGTAACTTCATTTGCAATAGCCAAAAACTGGAAAAAATCCAAATGTCCATTGAGAAGTAAATGGATAAAAAAAAATTGTGGTACATACATAAAATGGAATATTACTCAACAATAAAAATGGACTACTGATACATGCTACAGCGTGGATGAATCCCAAATAATTATGCTGAGTGAAAGAAGCTAGACAAAGAGAATACATACTGTATAATCCTTTTTATATAAAAAACTGATCTATAGTGACAGAAAGCAGCTCAATGTTTGTCTAGGGATTGAGATATGGTGAGGGTTGGAAAGGGTCACAGAGGAATGAGAAAAATTTTGGGGATAGTAAATATGTTCACTCTCTTCATTGTGGTGATGATTTCACAGGTATATACATATATCAAAACTTATATCAAATATTTCAACATGTGCCTTTAATTGTATTTCAATTATACCTCAATAAAGATATTAAAAATAACTGATTTTAAAAAGATATATATAGCATAGGGAAATATATACAAGATCTTGTGGTAGCTCACAGAGAAAAAGAATGTGACAATCAATATATGTATGTTCATATATAACTGAAAATTCTGCTCTACATTTGAAATTGATACAACATTGTAAAATGACTATAACTCAATAAAAAATGTTAAAAAAAGATATATATATACACACACACACACACACAAAGTCCCACAGGTTGGCTACTTAGAACACAAACTTACAAACTTGTGTTAACCATCACTTTATCTTACCTTTTCAAACTCAGACAAACTTTTATGAATCCACCACCCAGCTTTACAAATGGATGCTTTCACCCCAGCAATTCTGCCTCTAAGTAAGGGCCTTTCCTAGTTACTTTTGTTCTCTGTTCTTATGAGTTTAGAATCATTTAAGAAGTTTTTAGGAGTCCTTTTTTTAAACATTTTTTATTGATTTATAATCATTTTACAATGTTGTGTCAAATTCCAGTGTTCAGCACAATTTTTCAGTTATACATGAACATATATATATATATTCATTGTCACAGTTTTTTCTCTCTGAGCTACCATAAGATCTTGTGTATATTTCCCTGTGCTATACAGTATAATCTTGTTTATCTATTCTACAATTTTGAAATCCTAGTCTATCCCTTCCCACCCCCCGCCCCCTTGGTGACCACAAGTTTGTATTCTATGTCTATGAGTCTATTTCTGTTTTGTATTTATGCTTTTCTTTTTTAAGAGCAACATCAGAAAAATCAAGTGAATTCCTATACATGATGGATGCAGGCATAAATTATAATAATATCTCTTACTTCTCAATGATAATGCAGAAAACCAAGTGAAAGTGGTTTAAATGCTGCAGATAAAATGACTAGAGGTGCATAAATTGTATTACTCCTTTTATGGACACAGTCTTAATATATGACCTACTCTTACTCTTAGAAGTTAACTCATTTAGTCTATTTTAATACTCCTGATTTATTTTAAAGCTGACATAATATCTACTCTGCTCTGAGTATTATAATGACTTTTGGCCAAAAGTAATACAATCCAGATGTGATCACAGCATCAGAAAAATGTTATAATAGAGAAAATGGTTGAACAGCAGAGTTGTCAGAGGACTCATTGACAGAGTCCTTTCCTGCCCCAAGTTTTGAGGATTCTATGACCTCTAATACTCCATGGGCTTTTAACCTGGAGTCTGATCACTCCTTGAAAATGCAGACAAAATTCTGTGTATACATGGAGTTTTCTGGAGAGAAGATTCAAACTTTTCATCACTTTTCTCCCTTCCTTTGTAAGCTATGCCCAGGTCATACTCTCCCAAATATAAATAATTCATAGGCTTATCTTTTTATGAATAAAAGGAAATGGGGGAGGGGGGAGATAGATGTGGGTTTCCTATTTGAAGACAGCAGTTGTGGTTCTTGATTTGAAATGAGCAGGTATGGATCTGGTTCTGATTCTGCTTTGTATTGTGTGTGTGACTTTAGTCAAGTGTCCTACACTTCTCTTGGCTTGTTTCACTGTCCATTCAAAGTAAGAGGTTGGATTAGATACATGCAAAGACCTCTCACTTCCAGTTCCAGCTTCCTAGGGTTCTATATACTGAGGAAGGATTTAATCTTGATTCTACTTTCCCTCTACCCAGGTCTTTGGTGTTTCCCCCTTCTCTGCCAAAGCTCTGCATCAGGGTGATATATCTCTCCAATTATATTGGCTTCTAGCCATTCCTCTGCATGACAAAGACAAAGTTTTAACAATGACAAAGAGTGCTGCCTTTTCCCCTGAGGATACAGGGTCTAGGGCATCTTCTCTCCTTCACATTCTCTGACAGAGGGCAAACCGTAGATCCCATGATGACATATCCCAACTCCCTGTCCTTGATCAATTCATGTGGCAAGTTGTGGTCACTTTTGTCATAGGACATCGGGTCAGTAAGAGCCCTTGGAAATCACATAGTCCATTACCCTCCCCATCATCGTCCCATTGTTTTATATATATATGAGGGAAGAGACTTGCACAGAGCTACACATGGAGTTCACAGATCAGAGTTAAAACCAAGGGGCTCTGACTCCATGTTCAGTGCTATTCTACAGCACCTTGTTATCAATCATATTGCCAGGCATAATGCCTTATTTTATCTGACTATTCATTCATATTTTTCATTAAAAACATTCACAAACCCCTATCATGTGCCAAACACTGTGCTTGGTGCTGGGGAAAATGCTGACAGGAGCAAGCTATCTCTGGCCTAAAGTACTCCCAGGCTGTAGACTAAGGGTTGTTTCTTGTAGTACCGACTTGGGTTTAGTGCAACACAATAAGTTGATTATCACCATTACCATTATCCCCACCTCCAGGCACCTGCCCACCTGCACTTAGCTAACTAATGTCTAAAATGATTTGAAACAGAGGCAACACAGCATTTAACACCATTTCATTGATTCATATGAATGCACAAGCATTCATTGAACACCTGCTGATTCAATCCTAGCAAAGACAGAATTAATCATCAAAAGAGAAAGCTCAGGTTCCTACTGAGAGGCTCTGTGCATGTTCGCTATGAACGGTAATCCTGTATTAACCATGAACATTCCTTGCAATGGTCATTTGTATATTTCATTTGATTTTCACAACAGTGTAAACTAGGAGAACAAGAATTATCCCTATTTTACTGAGGCTCAAAGTATCTAGGACAGGCTAGGGCTGAAACTTCTGATTTCTACTGTCTTGTAATACTTTTCTATTTTTTTTTTTTGATGAGACTACCACCTATAACAGTTTGTTTTCTTCTAGAAAAGAGGAAATGTGAAAACCAATGCATTAATTAAGAAACATAGTTTTCTGCCCTAGCAAAAAAAGTCTTCCAGAAAAACAACTACATCTTAAGGAGGAGATTTCAAGGAGAGAGTGACACACAAAGGAATGGGAACAAATAAGAATGACCAAGGTTAGGAGATAAAGAAAGTAGGAGGCACCAAGAAAAGTCCCAAGTATGTGGGGTGCATCAGGCCAAGGCCTGGTAGAAAAAAAAGGAGGGGCAAGCAAATGCCCAAGAGCTAGTGGGAGTGCAAGCTCTAGAAAGTAAGGAAAGATGGGAAGAAGCAAGCTTCATGAGCCTTAGTCAGCACAGTCTTGTCTGACAAGGGAGAAAAGGGTGGGAGGAGAAAGCGAGTCAGCAAGGGTTGGACAGAGGAGTCATACCGTCTAGGACTTTAACTTACACACATTCAAATATGCCTGCTGCCAAAAGACATGGAACGGGAAGAGGGGAAGTTGATTGATGCTGCCTCTCAATGAATTTATAGCTCAGGGTGCATGTGCAGAAGACATGATCTAGATGCAGTCTCAGTTGGTTTCACTCCTAAGAACCTCTAATCTTGGGAGAAACTCTGTATGAGCACAATTTTAGTGGTTAAAGATAGACAAGTTACAACCAGAATGGCTATGGCTCCTGAAAGCAAGCCAAAGACGTCATCAGGTGCTCGACTGCACAGAGTGATCTTTTCCAGTGCTGAGGGGCAAGCTGGTGGTGATGGACCTACTGACCCATGGTACACCTTAATGCTGTACTTGATGGTAGCAGCTGAAGTGAGCCTTTTAAAACTGAAGTCTTGTTAGGAGAAGGAGCTCTCTGCAGTGGCTAAATTGGTGGAATTTGGGGCCAGATTACCTGGCTTTGCAGCCTGGCTCCTCCACATAATACTCACTATGTAGTCTTGGGCAACTTCACTAGTTTCTCCTGCCTCACTTTCCTCATTTGAACAATGAGGATTGTAGGGTACCCATCTGACAGAATAATGCTGTGAGGATTAAATGTGCTAAGGATATAGTGGAGTCTGACAATCTACATGTGTGTTTGTTATCATTGTTGTATCTCTTGTCCTCTCAAAAACCGGCAGTGGTTTTGCATATTTGTTCCTCAAAATAAAAGCCCAAATTCTTACATTGTTCTTGTAAGGCCCTACATGATGTGGTCCCCATCACCTCTCTGACCTCACCTTCTACTACTTTCTCCTTGGCTCACTCAGTTGCAGTCATGTTGGCCTCCTTGCTGTTCCTGCAACATGCCAAGCATGCTCCTACCTCAGGGCCTTGTCACTGGCTATTTGCTCTGCCTGGATCCTCAGTGTGAACTCTCTCATCTCCTTCAAGTTCCTGTTCCAATGTCTGCTGCTCAGTGAGGCTCACACTGACCATCTGGTTCTAAGTCACAGCTTCCACCTCCAGCATGCCTGATTTTCCTTATTCTGCTTTCTGTTCTTTTTTTTTTTTTTTTAACAGTGCATATTACCTTCTAACATTTAAGTAATTTAATTATTATATTTATCATTTATTATCTGTCTCTTCCTCCTGGAAAAGAAGATCCATAGGGCAGGGGCCTTTGTCCATTTTGTTCATTGTTGGATCTCAAGTGTCCAGAACAGTAAGGACCTAGCACAAAGCAGATGTTCAATAAATGTTTGAATGAAATGAATGAATGAATGAATGAATTGGGGTTTAAGGATTTTCAAGGGTAGTTTGACTATATTTGGTTTTCAGTCTCTATGTGGCCTTATTTTCTCCCTTTAGATCTTCAGATGCACAGAATCAAATTTACTGTACTCCATAGTTCAAGGCACACTAGTGTCACCAAATGAGGCCTCCTTTTGTTTTATTTTCTTTTATTGTTTTCCATTTCTTTTCTCATCCCCTCTCCAATTTCTCTTCTTAGCCCACTCTTGTGTATTTAGTGGATCTTCTTCCAATTCAACTTCCATATGAGTGTTTAGATGTGTGCATGTCTTTGAAAAAACCACAGCATTATTGTGTGATTAATTTAAAGAAATAGCATTATATTTCAAATATCCATTCCCTTCTTGCCCTTTTCATGCAGCATTATGTTTTGAAGTGTACCCTTTTGGCTGCACATAAACTTAATAAATCCCTATTTGTAACTGTTGTTTACTACTCCACCTACGTAATGTTGGACACTGAGGATATTCCCAAGCTTGGACCTTGGTCCCCAAAATGCCACTTTAGGAAATACTCATTTACGTGTTTCCTTTTGGATCTTAGTGAGAATTTCTTTTGCTGTATAGTCCTAGGCATGGGGTTGCCTATTGTGTCCTTTGCCCATTTTAGTAGTGAGATTCTTCTTTTATTTACTGCTTGAAAGAAGTTTCTTTTGTATTCTGGATATTGATCCTTGGCTTTCAGACATTGCCAGTATCTTTCTTACCCTCCTGTTAATTGTGTCTATGATGTCCACTGTTGAAAATAAATTTTTAATTTTGCTATTGTCAGGCCCATTGCTTTTTCACCTTACTGACTGAGCTTTTGGAGATCTATTTAAGAACTCACTTATGGTGAGGCCTGGAAGATATTCTCCTTAGCTTGC
Organism: Camelus ferus; assembly: GCF_009834535.1. Lineage (NCBI taxonomy): Eukaryota > Metazoa > Chordata > Mammalia > Artiodactyla > Camelidae > Camelus > Camelus ferus. The sequence continues at coordinate 76,277,229 of NC_045732.1, read as the reverse complement.
TTTTATTATCTTTATAGTTTTACTTTTCATCTTTAATTCTTTAATCCATATGGAGTTTATTTTTGTACGTAGTGTAAAAAGGTATACAAATTCCTATTTCTTCATGCAGTGAGTCAATTTTACCAATAATGTTTACTAGATGAGCTATCTTCCCCATATTAATCATATACTAGGATCCCATATATACACGAATATGTTTCTGTACTATTTTGTTCCATTGGATTAATTTTTAGTTCCTGAGCCACTGCTGCACTATTTTTTTATGTCTAGGGTTTTGCAATAATTCCCTTTCTTTCTTCCAGTTTTATTGAGAGATAATTGAGCTATAACATGTATAAGTTTAAGGTATACAGCATAATAATTAGGCTTACATATATCATGAAACGATGACCACAATAAGTGTAGTGAACATCCATCATCTCATACAGATACAAAATTAAAGAAATAGAAAACTTTTTTCCTTGTGATGAGAACTCAGGATTTACTTTCTTAACTTTTATACGTAACATACAGCTGTGTTAATTATGTTTATCATGTTGTGCATTATATCCCTAGTACTTATTTGTTTTATAATTGGAAGTTAGTACATTTTGACTGCCTTCATCCAGTTTCCCCCTCCCACTCACCCCCTCCCCTGCCTCTGGTAGCCACAAATCTGATCTCTTTTTCTATGAGTTTGTTTATTTGTTTTTGAAGTATAATTGACCTCCAACACTATGTTAGTTCCCGGTACACAATACACTGATCTGATACTTACATGTATTTCAAAATGATCACCACAATAAGTCTAGTTACCATCTCTCACCATACAAAAGTATTGTGTAATTATTGACTATATTCCCCACAGTATACATTTCATACCTGTGACTCATTCATTTTGTAACTGGATGGTTGTACTTCTTAATTTCCCTCACCTATTTCTCTCATTCCTCCATCCCTCCCCTCTGGGAACCACTTGCTTGTTCTCTGTATCTGTGACTCTGTTTCTGTTTGGCAATATTTGTTCACCTGTATGATTTTTAGGTTCTACATACAAGTGAAATCAAATAATATTTGACTTTCTCTGTTTGACTTGTTTCACTTAGCATAATACCTTCCAGGTCCATATATATTGATGCATATGGCAAAATTTCATTCTTTTTCATGACTGAGTAATATTCCATGGTATATATGTACCACATTTTTTAAACATTTTTTATTGATTTATAATCATTTTACAATGTTGTGTCAAATTCCAGTGTACAGCACAATTTTTCAGTTATACATGAACATATATATATTCATTGTCACTTTTTTTTCTCTGTGAGCTACCATAAGATCTTGTGTATATTTCCCTGTGTTATACAGTATAATCTTTTCTTTATTCATTCATCTGTCAATGGGCACTTAAGTTGCTTCCATACCTTGATTATTGTAAATAATGTTGCTATGAACATATGCGTGCATATATCTTTTCTAACTATTGTTTTTGTTTTCTTCAGATGCAATTGGCTATCAAAATAAGCAAATTGCTTCTGAGTGTCAATTTGCATCCCAGCTTTTATTGATGCCCACCATTTTCAGTATCTTTTCTGGGATAGAGTGATGAGAGTCTATATAACAATTTTGCATAGGAAATATTCCCAATCTCAAGGCATGTCAGTTTGGTTACTTTCTCAGCAGATTAAAGCAAACAAACAACTGTCTCTGCAAGCATCCAGAGGTTATTAGTAAGTCCTGCTATGTTGGTAGTGTTATCTCTAAACTACAACATTAAGGCTTTCTTTTCTTCAACCATCCTCTTTCTAACATGTAGCAGCTGCTGTTCTGCCTTTTTTGAACATCTTGTGTAAGTACATTATGAAGCATTTCCCAAATTCTATATGATGTACAAGTAAAATGGTCCATTATCTTTCTGCTAAGGGCTTGCAGTTCTGATATGTTACTTGTAGAACTTTCTAAACGTACCTGAACCATCATGTGAGAAAGTTACTGTTTTCCCACCATAAAGAAACTAAGTGTAAACTTACTAACCTTGGCATTTTTTTGTCTCTTTAAATCCATTTAGGTTAAGAGTCTTTCAAATAAAAGTCGTATTTGAAAATTCACATATCTACTGAATATTGTAAATTTAATGAAAAGCAGATTATACATTTAAGTAATTAGTATTATGTCAAATCACATACGATTCGAATTATATCCTTATTGTTATTATTCCTTCTTGTGTGATTATTTCTAGGATCTGAGCAACACAGGAAGTTTCAGAAGCCAATACTTTTAGGAAAGCAAAGAGGTTTACTTGCAGCAAAGATTTGCAAGGCAGTCAAGGCTCTAAAAGGAGTGGACAGGTATTTAAAGACAGTGGTGGGGAGTATAAACAAAAACTACATGACTAACAAGGTGGTTACTGAACTTACACTTAGTTTAAGGTGGAAAATAATAAAAGGAAGAGAAAATTGTTTTTGTTAGAGGCAGTAACTGACAGGAAAGGCTTAAGGACTAACTTATTTTGGTTGAGGGCTAGAACCAGATGGGGTGATCCTGGTTTTTATTAGTTTATTTATCTCATGGTGTAAAATGTTCTTCCCCTTCTCAACTATGGAATGTAAGGTCTGTATTTACTAATAATGACTTCAGAGCAAGGTAGCATTTCTGTATCCACATGACCAATAGGAATTCCAGAAAAGAAGAACAGGAAAAAAAAGTGGATGGAGGGAAATTTCCCAAATAATACTACAAGAAAATTTCCCTGAGCTGAAGAAAAATATAAGACTTAAGTTTGAAAGAGCCTATCAAGAAATGAGCAGTGTAAACAAAAAATTTAAAAACCATCAAAGCAGATTAACATGAAATTCCAAAACACCAGTCAGAAAGAGTGGAACCTAAATGTATTCAAACAGGAGGGAAAACAGGTTAACATTCAAAGGAACAGGTTTTCAAAATCCGAGGGAAATTATCTTTGACCTAGAATTGCAAGCCTTGAAAATTATCAATCAAATGTGAGAGTAGAATTAAAAATTAAATTAAATAATAAATTTAATTAATTAAATCCTCATGTACCTTCTCTTAGTATGTTCCTTGATTATGTGTGTCAAAGTTAGGTATAAATCAAGTTAATTCAACTGAGAAGATCAATGAAAGGAAGTCTTGGGATGACAGTTGAGTGATAGATCTAGAGAGCAATTAAGTCCTCATGAATGCAGGAGGATGGAGGCTTCAGAAGGGTGCATCTGGGAATAAATAGGATTCCAGAGCTTTATTGGGATCTTTAAGAATATGGATTGTTCTAAGAAGGAAATAAAGGCAAACAAAGAAAGAGAACAAGATATGCAAATAGAGCCTCCAGGAAAACAAAAGAAAGTTGTACTAGGAAAAGAATATAATACATTACTGAGCTGTGCAGTAAGCAATATTTGTAATGCAAATATTGTATATTTATTTTCAAATTTTATAACCAACTATAGACAAAGCACTTGTAGACTTATGAAACAGAAAGTAAATGCTATTAACCTTGACAACAGAAAAATATAAGCACAGAAGAAGCAATGGGTAGGTAGGAGAAGGGAAGGAGAAATGCAGGGAAGGGTGAGAATGTTATAATTTCATTTTGCATGGACAGTCAAGGGATTTATTGATAGCTCCAGAAACAAGAAATGAAGATGTAAGTACAGGAATTCCTCATTACCTGAATCTAATCCATTCCTGAGAACATGTTGGAAAGTAAATATTCAGATACCAGCAGAGTTTTTCTATTATCTAAGCGGAAAAGAACACTGCATTCACAGCCCATTCAAAAACTCCAAACCATTTCCCTAAATATTACTAAAAACACTCTGAAACATCAATAAAACAGCCCATCAAAGATTTCTGCATAATATAAATCACTTTAAACACCAATTACCTAATTATGTAACAGTTAAGGAACTCATTAGTGGGTATGTTTATGAGCAATAGGCAACAACACTGTGCCGTATTGGATATGAGCTTGATTTTCCCTGTGTCCTTCAATAATGTGGACTGTATGTAAATAAGCAATGTAATGACACAGTACAGATAATGTCTAAATCAGACCAGGTTTGGTAGTCTCTTAGGAACCTGACAGAAATAAATACTGGGACCCATTAAGGGCTAAACTCTTATGGCAAGAGTGTGGGTGGGGTGGATAACTATAATGCCTAGCATATTTAAAAAAGGCTCTAACTTCTCTTTGGAGTCGTCTGTGATCTAAACGTTTTGGGTGACATTGTATGAGGATTCTTTACAGCAGGTTCCCATTTCAGAGACTGAATTTTGGATAAACGGTTTTACATGGGGTTATAGCCAGTCATTGGGCAGTGAGAGCTCAGATAGCTAGGTAAAGACAATCCATAAAGCAAGCAAAAATGGTCTACTATAGCTGTATGAGGAAGGAAAGGGAGAGACTGTGTGTGGTGATGTCACTGAGTTAAAGATTCACTTTCCACAATTGGCAATAAATACCATAAAAAATGACAAAGTACCAAACAGCAGTAGAAGCAGATGATTTAGAGATGTGGTACAAGTCCTCAGAAGATAAAAAAAAATCAGAATCAGATGGAAGAATTCAAAGGGGTCTTTCTGGGGAGCAGGACTAGGGTCATTTAGGGGACTATTACTTTGCATTATTAATTCTTTATATTGTTTGATTTTTAAATGTCCAGTGTATGTATTTTTACTAAGATAAATTAAAATATTTGTTTTTTAAGAAGGCAAATCTGGCCAAGTCATTCCATACTAAAATATCCTTCAAAGTTGCCTCCAACCTGCCTCATTCACTTCATTTTGTGTTTGTGTGTGTATGTGTAACAGTCTTACAACCATCTGTATTACATGTGTTTATAAACACTCCTTATGTGCATTTCAGAATGGCTATTATGTCCATTCCCTTAAATAAAAATGTTCTCACTGTAGTAAGTATCACTCTTATAAAAATCTTCATTACATGTATTTTTATTTTAAAAATTATTTTTAATTGAGATATAACTGACATATAACATTGTATAAGTTTAAGGTATGCAATGTGTTGATATAATGCATTTACATATTGCAATATGATTACCACCATATCTTTAGCTAATATCTCTTTTGAGTCACATATTTATCATTTTCTTAATGTGGTGAGAACATTTAAGATCTTGTCTCTTAGTGATTTTGAAGTATATAATACAATATTGTTGTCTATAATCACTGTGTTCTGCATTAGATCTCCAGAACATATTCATCTTTTAGTTGAGAGTTTATACTCTCTAACAACACCTTCTGAACTTCCCATGCCCCAGCACCTGGTTCTGTCATAGTGAGAACTCACAGAGGCAACAAATGAATCCCTCTTATGCCCAGAAGAATAGCAGGAAAGACAGCCTTTCCTGGTGAAACAATAGCCTTGGCAGGGCGTGCTGTACCAGGCAGAGCAGAGCTTAACTGGCAATACTTGATGGCGCCTGCTATTCAGAACCATGCAAGGCTATATCTGCTTTGTCTAGTAGCAGCAGTAGCAAGGACACTGGCAGAAAGGTTTCAGACAGCGCTGAGATCTTGTGGCCAGAACAATGGAATGGACTTTACTTGTTGGAGCATCAGTATAGAGGGAATAACATGGCCCAAGTGTACAGTGGTCATCCCAGCAAGAGCAAATTGTTTGTGAGCACACGAGAGATGCCTCAAAATGCTTGAGATGGACTATGCAGGAAACATGATAGTGAAATTTGAATTAGTACTGTCAGTGTGACTTTATTTGTCCCCATAATCCAGTGAGGCCAAGAGGGGCCTACTAATGTAGTGCAGTAGGCAGCATTATCTGAATGTGACTCTGGGGGCTGGACAACTAGTTAGCTGGGACGAGCCTTTCCATTCTTCCAGAGGGTGCACTGTCTCCAAATTCAGCTTCTAATAGGACCAGCAGTTCCTCCTCTAGCAGGGGACTGACAACACCCTATGGGTCTCAAGATCTCCCAGTGCTGAGCCACTGGCATTTCCAAACAGTATCTCAAATCCTGACTGTCAGTTACTAAGCAGTTTATTCTTTCCCCAGTGAACGGGACAAAAAAGGAGACCCACAGTGTGGAGGCATCTGTCTACTGTAATTCAGAGTAATTATCTGGGCCCAGTGCTGATCCTGGTCCTAGCACATCTCTCTTTGGGAATATGGGAAGAATTGGGTGTTAGGAACTTCAAGGTGTTTTGTGTCCCCACAAAATTCATATGATAAAGTTCTAACCCCGGTTCTTCAGAATGTGACTGTATTTGGTGATGGGGACTTTACAGATGTAATTAAGGTAAAATTAGGTCATTAGAATGGACCCTAAACCAATCTGACTGGTGTCCTTATAAGAAGGATAGGACACAGACATACATAGAGGGAAGACCATATGAAGACTCAGGGAGAAGATGGCCATTGACAAATGAAGGAGAGAGTTCTCAGAAGACACTAACACTGCTGACACCTTGATCTTGGACTTCTAGCCTCCAGAATAAGTGAGAGAATAAGTTTTTGTCATTTAAGCCACCTAGTACTTTGCTATGGTGGTAAACTGATAAACATGGGAAACTGTATTTTCTCTTCTCATGCTGCTGTTTGGCTATTAAAAATTCTCCTTTCTCCATAAAGCCTATTTCTGAACACAGTGGTTCTCAACCTTGAGCATATATCAGCATCCCCTGGAAAGCTTGTTAAAATACAGACTATGGGGCCCCACCCCAGAGTTTGTGATTCATCAAGTCTAAGGTAGCACCTGAAAATTTGCATTTAGAAGAAGCTTCCAAGAGATGCTGATGCTACTGGTCCAGGGATCACACATGTAATTTTGTAGGATTGGCTGAGCATTGGTGCACACAGAGGTAATAAGCCATGTGTGACTTACCTGGCATGATAGTATGACCACAAAGGAATGTATTTGGCATGACAAGTAGTTAAGGAGAACACAATAGCCAAAAATGGCACCTGGAGTCCCATCTCAAGCTTAGTTGATAGTATTATGAGCAGAAACAGTCAGCAACTGCTATGCCTGGAGGTGAGTGGTCAGTGGGTAGGGGTGGCAGACATACCCTACTAAGGTGACTTCCAATAAGTCATATCTTTGTATATGATCCCTTGCTCTAGAATGTGGGCCAGTACCTGAAACCTTCTTCTAAGCAACAGAATATGACAAAGATAATAAGATGTCACTCAGATGGTTTTAATGTTATGCTATGTTATGTTATGAAGACTACATTCTAGCAGATGAGAGATTCTATTGCTGGCCCTGAAGAAACAAACAGATATGTTGTGACTGCCTCAGCCTCTAGGATCTGAGAGAAGATTATAGTTAAGAGCCAGTGAAAATCAAGGCCATCAGTCAATAGAGCATAAAGAAGTAAATTTTGCTAGCAACTGCAGGAACTTGGAAGAGGACCGTAAACTCCAAATGAGAAGGCAGCCTGACTGCTACCTTCATTAAAGACTTGTGAGACCCTGAGCAGATGACCCAGCTGAGCTGTACCCAGACCCCTGACTCATGGAAACTGAATGATAAAACGTGTGCTGTTTATAGCTGCTAAATTTGTGATATTTTGTTACTCAGCAATATAAAACTAATACAGGGCAAGAGAGGGTGGGAGGAGGATAGAGGATAAATATAGCAAGTTGCTGTCCAACAAATAGGCTGGTAACTTTGCTGTAAGTGATTGCTTTGTTTCTAGACCTGAGGCAAACAGTTGCTTCTGAGCAGGCCCCAGACTGCCAGAAGCTCGAAAATATCAGTCTGGGCCCAAAGCGAAGGCTGATATAAACACATTTTGCACAGAATTAATTGGCAACTTTGAGCCTTCTAACTTTAGGAGTGCCACCTCAGCATGTCAACACATTTGACATTCAGTGACTTGGGAACCCAGGAGCCACCTTGCATGTTTGTGATAGGGATAAGCCTTGTAAAACATGATGGGCTAAAAACTAGTAGTTTAAAGTAAAGGGATCAGTAACTATGGGATGCTAATTTAGTTGCCCTCATGCCTAGGTTGCAGTATATCTGCTACTTGGGAAAGGCTCCCAACTGGAGCTCTGGTGCCCATTCTGACATGACATGGGTTTGATCACACAGGTTTGTTCACTTACTATTTTTCATTCAAATCCAGGACCCAGAGTCAAGGCTCATTATTTGAATCTACACACCTAGAGAAAGGTAAGTTATGGCAAACGCCCATAACAAGTCGATTTTGAAAGTGGAAGAGTAGAGGAGGGGAGTGGGCAGCTTAAAGAGGCCCATTGGTGGGGGAGGGTATAGCTCAAGTGGTAGAGTACATGCTTAGCATGCAGTAAGTCCTGGGTTCAATCCCCAGTACCCCCATTAAAAAAGCTAATAATAAATAAATAGACATAATGATCGCTGCCCACCAAAAAAAGGGGGCCCATTGATGTGCACCTGCCCTGTCACCACTGAGGCGGATCGGGAGGCTTTTCTAAGTGAGGCTCTTGTTATATTCTAGGACTCTTATCTTGGAGGCCATCTGTATTCATTTGCAGACTTGTGGCTTAAATAACAGATATTTATTCTCTCCCAGTTTTGAAGGCCAGAAGTCTGAGATCAAGGTGTCAGAAGGTCTCTCTATCTGGCCTGTAGATGGCCATCTTCTCCCTGTGTCTTTACATGGTCTTCCCTCTGTGTCTGTGTCTTAATCATTCTGTGTGTGTGTGTGTGTGTCCTAATTGCCTCTTTTTATAAGGATACCAGTCATATTGGATTAAGGTCCATTCTAATGACCTCATTTTACCTTAATTATCTTTGTAAAGACCCTATCTCCAAATACAGTCAATTCTGAGGCAGTATGGATTAGGATTTCAGTATATGATTTTTGGGGAGTCACAGCTCAGTCCATAACACATTCTAAAAAGGCATTTCTAACATAGCCTTTAGCTCAGTCAGATTGTGCTTGTCATAACAGTAATTGTGACTGAAAGACACCATCTAATACATAGAAAATAAAATTTCCCTACACCAACATCAAGGAGCATTGTATGAAGCTGGCTATACTAAACATAAGACTCAACAGCCCTCTCCCCATCAGAACAGTGTTTGGACTTTCAAGTTCTCATAAAGGTAGTTTCTTGCCAATTATACCATCTGTTTTGGGTTGAACTGAATCCTCCCAAAATTTGTAGGTTGTTTATATGCTGAAGCACTAAACTTCAGAAATGACATTGTTTGGAAATAGGGTGATTGTAGTTATAATTATTTATGTAAGGATGATGTCATACTGGAGTAGGGTGGGCCCCTGATACAATTGGAATCCTTATAAGGAGAAGAAATTTGGACACAGAGAATGCCATATGAAGACCAAGGCTGAGATTGGGGTGATGCATCTACAACCCTACGAAAGGCCTGGTTCAGAAGGAACCAACACTGGCAATACCTTAATCGTAGACTTCTAGCCTCCAGAACTGTGAGACAGTTTATTTCTGTTTTTTAAGCCACCCAATTTGTAGTACCTTGTATGGCAGCCCTAGCAAATGAATACACCATTGGATGGGGTAAGATCCCACCCAATCCTTTGACAAGCTCAACCAGGGCCCTTCTTAGGAAAGTATGAATTCTGTATTAGTCAAGGCAATTAATGCTAACTGCTGTATAAACAACCCATGATCTCAGTGACTTAATACAATACATTTCTTGCACATAAGACAATCTGATGAGAGTTTGGTGGCTCTCTTGGGTAGTTATTTCCTAAGTGGTGACTCATAGATCTAGGCTCCATTGTAACTAGGGCTTTGGGAACCCTCTATTGAATCCCCTTCATCTGACTGTCTGATAGAAAGAGTGTAGAAAAAGCACATCTGCTTTTAATTTCCTTGGGATTGTCAGATCCTGGGGAATGGAGATGAGTATGCCTCAGGTAAGATGAGTTCATATCCTTGCTGTCTCCAGTCTCCAGTCTAACAAATGGGCATGGCTACCATATGCCTTTAAGAACAGTTGGAATTAGTCAGAATCATATATACAACCTGTTCGCTAATATCTGGTTCTTCTCTCCTTGGATACACAGCTTAGCTAAACTTCCCAGCTCCCCTGCAGCTACATGGGCCATGCAAGTAACTTTGTGCAAATGGAGGAGTCTCTAGGTCTGCCTGAAGGCCTAATCCCACAGAGACCTGAACTCTATTCCTGGCTCATCTACTCACTGGTGGCTGTGTGACCTCAGACAAGTCTGTTACATCAGACAACTACCTTGAGAGAGAATAAGTTCCTGTTGAAGCAGAGGTGGGACCAAGAAAGTAAGTCATTTGTGTGAATTTGATCAGAGAGGGTGATGAGGATGAGAGTTGACTCTTTTTTTAAATTGAAGTATGGTTGATTTACATGAGGACTGACTCTTGACAAACAGAGTGCTGGGAGTAAGGATGACGGGAAATTTCATGGTAGATGGCCTACTATCTATGCAGTGAGCCTTACCCTCATATTAGTATTGCCATTACTGCTATAGATTTAAAGAGAAAATTTCAGTAAAAAATGCTTATCTTCTGTAGTCTCCTCCTCCATTTCCTATTTCTGCCATATTTTCTTGCTTTCAAACTGCATTTCATTTTTCTACATGGAACATGCATTCCTGGCTGGGATACCATTGGTTTAAAGTGAGGCTGACGCCTGTTGCTTTCTACAGAATTGGACAACTTGGTGAGGACAAGTCTTAGGTTGAGCTCTCTCTTGAACTCTTTTAGGTTCTGTATCTCTGTCTCTCTCTTTCTCTGTCTATCTGCCTCTGTCTCAGTCTATTTCTGTCTCTCTCTCTTTTGCTCTATTCTATCTTTCTCTTCCCTTGCCTGGGAATTCAGAAGTATCAATTTCAACACTGACCCTCTAATCTCAATGGGGGGCTCCAATATTTTAAAGAAGGTTGCTACACTTGGTTAATCTTTAGGTTTATTTATTTTTAGAGGAGGTACTGGAGATTGAACCCAGGACTTTGTGCATGCTAAGCAAGCACTCTACCACTGAGCTATACCCTCCCCCTATTGCTTAATCTTTAGTCTGTACAAATCAAACTGACAAACAAGAAAGGTAAAAATATCCTAGATAACCTCTTCAATCACTTGGACTCCATTGTTATCTCTCTCTTATCTTTTTTTTTTTTATAAAGTTACATTATCTCTGTAGTGTTGCAATCAATTAATAATTTTCCAAACCATAAAATATTGCTGGTGAAAGGAAAATATAGTAACATTTTAATTTCAATTGTCTTCAGCATCATTTATTATCAGTAGTTCTCATAATCTCAGAGATTAATGAAAGTTAACTATGGGCATAAGGGTACATATATTCTTCAGGAACTCACTCTGGGCACCTCTCTTCCATAGTGTGCAAGCTGGAGAGCTGGTGATGTAGGTGTTCATTTGTAAGCTTAGGTCAGATTCAGTAAGATTCCAGCATGCCTAAGGGAATGTTTCATGTGTATGTTTATGTTGAGTATCTGGTACTAGAGGTCGAATTTATTGATTCCCAGTGCACTTTTCTTATCAGAGTTCTAGTGTACCACTCCAAGTTCAGTTCCCCCTTTACAGTCTCATTTAGAATAGTATTATTTGTTTACTTTTCATTAGTGTTATACCCTTCCCTTTGAGTGATTTTGTGGAGTCAGTCTATCCGTGAAATCTTCCCAGATTCTTAATATGACCCGTGTGCCAATTCGGGGTGTATGGGAAACAGGCATGGATGGAATTAGAAGTGCAAAAAGTTGCCTGTGGATTACCACCTGTGAAAAGAGAAGGGGTGCAGTAGAACTGGGCAGAGGGAGTCGGCAGACTACAATATTAACTTGACAAAGTTTCTGCCAGCCCAAAAGGGAGATAAAAGCAAAGATTTACTCTTACTTACAGGAGTCCTGCTGAGATGTCTTGCTAAGTCCTGCTGTATGGGAGCAGCTAGGTCCTTGTACTACTATTTTGCTGATTTTTAAGTTGAGGCCATCTTGTGAAGAGCATGACTGGGTCAAATGCTGAGGTGGGCTCTGAAGGAGCTAACAGCTGGAGGATGTGGTCAACTAAATGTTCTTCAAAAGTTCTCCTACTACAATACACTGAGAAATGTTGTATAAAATACAATAAATGTCTTAGTTGAGTTTGTGAGAAACTAATAAGCTATTACCATGTCCTGAGTGTAGGTGAGAATTCAGAAGATACACTTGGCCCTTCTCATAGATCTCTTCAGGTCAAGCACTCAATACCCTTCCTGCCTCACTGCCAGCACCACAGAGGTCACTCCCAGGCCAGGACATTCATACCAGGGACCAGCCCCAGGAAATGATGCTGGAGCTCTCCTTTCAACACGTCTGGGTTTAGTGTAGCTTTGTGATGTTTATAAGTCTTTTAAATCTTTCAGAAAATGTCCTTAGACATTTTCATCCCTTTCAAGTGTGTCAGAAAACTGTGGGGGTGAGAGTGAGAGTGAGAGTAAGAGGTGGTGCATCAGTGTCACTTTGCTTGTAAGTACATTCTTGTTAAAATAAATAAAATTCTTATTTATATACTTTACATAAGGGTTAGAGTTTTTAATTTTTTGAAAAGCTACTGGATTTCTTTCCTCCGAATGTCAGTCAGCTAAGGTGAACTTTCTAGTCTCTTTTCCAAGTATCAAAAACAGTTCAATTCCCCCAGGACAGAAATTTCAATATTAAATACAATTATTAAACTACACTACTTATACTTAATTGGGTATGTACACATTAGAAAGTAGAACTTGGGAAAATCTATTCAAATTACACATCCCCCCACCTTTCTTCCCCTGTCTGGGTCTCCTACCCATCACTTCCAAATTAAAACCACTAATCTATGCAATCCTTACCCCTCTCTTCTCATCCATAATTGAGTCCCTCATATTCAATTTTGAAGTTCTCTCAATGAACACATTCACACGGGTTTGAACTTGGGGCAGATTTCAGGAACGGTGGCTTCAGGCATTGGAGTTAACCTTTACGGTTATCTGGCAGCCACCACTTGTTCACCACACTCTTGACAGGTGTACTAGGCTGTATCTGCAGGAAATTCTAGAGCTGAGACTTACTATCCATGGGGAACACTAGTCTTCTAGATAGGCAGTAAGAGCTTCTGATGAAATTCAGCCTGTTGGCCTGGACTTGATAGCTGCCAGTGAATCTTCCTGATGGTGATAGCTTGCTTTCTTGGAATTTAAGCATTGGCTTACCCTAAATTTCCCATTATTATATCTGCACTGCCTGTTGGGAGACTCAGTATCTACCTAGGCTTGGACCCTTGTCAGCTCACTTCTCTAAGCTATAGCTGTCACTACATAGCACCTTTACTTTCCAGACCAAATTGTCATCCAGTACCTATAGAAGGGCTTGTCATCCGTATACCTATTTTGGTACATTTATCCAGCATATTTTCAGGTCTTGGTCCCTTCCAGCTCGTCTTGTCCTATAGTGAGCCAAGACATATTTACCCCACCCTTAGCTAGAACAGAAATACCCATAATAATGGAAGGATGAGTGAGCTGAAACCAGTTATACTCTGTAAGTGCAGATGCACTTAATACAGGGTTATATGTATTTGCTCATGCATCTGACTTTCATACTAGACAGTAAACTTTGTGAAGAGAGTTACTCTGTGTCTGCAAGACCTTGGCATTGAGTAGCCCCTCTGTGAACATTGGTTGAAATGAAAATGAAAACTGTATAATTGCATGTGACTTCTCAGTGACTTGAGAGTCTCCTCAGAACATCCCCAGTGATGCTGCCACTGACCAGGAGAGCTGTGAAGCTCCTTGGGAGGAACTGAATGTCCTCCAAGGGCAAGTGAGGAATGGAAGGGGATTTGCATTCATGGGCTGCTTCTTTCAAATTCCTCTCTCCTGTTGGATATAAGCTCCTCTACAGGATTTTCAAGAAACTGTGTTGAGAAGTGACAACTGGGGACAAGTTGATTTTATTTTAAAGATAAGAAAATTGTCATTTTTAGAAAATACACAACAGTGAATTTGAAGTTCTGACATTTGACCAAGTGGAAATACACATCTTGTGGGCACCTGTTGAGTGAGGTGACCGCCAGCAGAAGCTACCATAGGAATATAGAATATATATCACTCCAAACAACCCCATTTTCTTCTTTTCCCTCTGTTAAATTTTTGATCAGGGTTCTTATTATCCTTGTAAATAGGGGAAATGTTGAGCACAGTGAATCTGGATTTCAGCAAGGCATCTGACAAAGTCTCTCATGATATCCTCATGGACAAGATAGAAGAGGGCTATACGGATGAAGAAATAAATGCAGGGAAGTAAAGTGACACCTATGGTCAAATAACTAGCATTGGGCTGTTTTCAAAGCACTTTTTATAAATCCAAGGAATCCCTTACCTTACTGACATAGGTTTTTCCTTATGAAACATGACACAAATTAGTCCAACAATCTGGCTCCTCTCCCCTACTTTTGCCTCCTGATGAAATCTGTGACAACTTAGGGCCTATTTACCTACAAAGATAAGTTTGAAAGAGAAAGGAGAAGAAATAAGGAAAACTCAGAGGCTGTTGTATAAATGGATCTCAAAAAGATTCCAAATGATAACACTGGGTTATGAAGAACATGAAACTGAGTGGCTAGATAACTGCTAATTGACAGATGCTTTAAGATGATTTACTTCGGCCTCAATTCACATTGAAATAGAAACAGAACATATGAAATCAGTGGAGCATCTCGTTGGGTAAAATAATCCCTGGGTGAGCAAGTTAGTAACATGACATACATTATAAGACTTTCCTTCGCAAAGACTATGTCACCCCTTTATTATGTGACAAGCTAGGTGTAAAAAGGAAGGGTGAGGACCTCACTGTGGGGGTGTGTGTGTGTGAGTACATATGTATTTGTCTATGTATTTAATCATATATGTGGGCCCAGGCCTATAATGTATGTACTTAAGAGATTATTACCAACGTATGTCCCTATGCAAATAACACAAGTAATGTAGTACTCATATCCTTCTCAGTTTTTTCCTCCTGAAGAGGCACCCAAGGTGTGTTTACCTATAAAGATCAGTTTGAGGTAGAAACTGTGAAAAATATAAAGAAAAGCAGAGACTGTTAGATGATTAGATCATAGGACTATTATAAATTATAATAATGGATTATGAAGATGTGAAACTAAGTGGCATGTGAGAAAAAAACCTAAACAATTGCCATTTCTGTTCTGACTTTGTTGGCTTGTATTTTAAGTCTCCCATCACTAATCCCTTAGGTAGGTTTGGCTTTTGATGGTTTGCAAAATAGTTTTACACATGTCATTTTGTGGGATCTTACAACACTGTCATAAGGTAAAAATTAGAGATTAAAAAACTATCTACATTTTACAGAAGAGCAAACTGAGCAGCAAAAGGTGGTAGAACTTTGCCTAAAGCCACACGTGGAGTCCATGACAAAGCTAAGATACAACCCCAGGTCTAGGTTGTTACCCAGGTCTCTGTTGAGTCATATTGCCACCCTAGCTGGGAGGCTTTTTCTGTCTTCCTCCTCTGTGTTACTTCTTTTGTTTTCACTTTCTTACTGTCAGACTCTTTCATTCGCCATTTGTCCTCCTTACATCTTACCCACCTAACTTGGAAAAATCTAAAGGACAAAATAGATGTGCAAACTGGTGTAGGAAAACCTAACTTTAAATTTCCCAATTTTAACTCTAGGTGGAGAAGAATAGGGATACATGTGTGCAAGCATGAATGTAGGGGATATGGAATGCGAAAGGTGAGGTTCAGGCTAGGGTTAAGATAAGTAACCTAGGGGTTCAGAGTAAAAATAGAACTTCAATCTTGACCATAATTCCCAAAGTTAAGTTTCATAATAGAACATCAGCTCTACAAATCTCTCTCTGTTTTTTTAAACTATTTTGTTGAGGTAGCATTGACATACAAAAAGGTGTACATATTTAATATATACAACTTGATGAGTTTGGAGGTTAAGTTTACACCTGTAAACAATCACCACAATCTATGCTATAAACATATCCATCACCTTTAAAAGTTTTCTCACACTCTATTTATTATTATCATTTTTTTTGTGTATGATAAGAACACTTAACATAAGATCTAACCTCTTAGCAAAATTTTAACTACACAATACAGTACTCTTTGCTATAGGCACTATACTGTGCAGTAGATTGCTACATTTTATTCATATTGCATAACTAAAACTTTGTACCCTTCAACTAACATCTCCCGTTTCCCCTCCCCCCAGCCCCTGGCAACTGCTATTCTACTCTCTGCTTTTATGACTTTGACTGTTTTAGATTCCTTATTATAAGTGGCATCATGTAGTATTTGTCTTTCTGTGTCTGACTTATGTTACGTAGCATAATGCCCTCGAGGTCCATCCATATGTTGCCATACATGCCAGGATTTCCTTCTTTTTTAAGGGTGAATAATATTCCATTGTAGGTATGTACTACATTTTTAAAATCCATTCATCTATTGATGGACGTTTAGGTTGCTTCCATGTTTTTATTACTGTGAATAATGTTGCAATGAACATAGAAGTGTTGTATCTCTTCCAGATTCTAATTCCTTTGGTTATATACAAAAAAGTGGGATTGCTGGATCATATGTCTACCAATCTCTTGAAAGATTCCCAAAGCATGTTGATATTTGCTTTCAACCAGTAACATAAACCATCACATTAACCATTGTTTAATGGTAAAACCTTAAGTAGTCTGATCAAAACCTCAGGGAAAAAAATTCTTCAGGTTTCAGTAAAGCATACTGGATTACAGGGCAAATTTACTAAGCTCAATCTCTTAGGATACAACTTGTGGTCATCTTCATCTTTCTTTGCAGGGAACAAGTCTGGGAAGAAGACAGATGAAACACAGCTGGGATTTCCAGACTGGATGAGATGGGCATTTTGGTTCTATGAAATGCCACTGCCTACTCAACAACAAAAATATATAAAATGGGGACCAAGGATATGAATAAAGAAATACATTACCAAGGGGGTTGATATCATTACTGTAATTCAGATTTTGTTTTGAGTTTCCTGACAGCCATGACATAAATGAAAAATGGTCTGAATGATCACTTCTGTCCCTGATAATGTGACTAGTGCTGGAATTACACAGTTATTGTATTACTTCTTTGAAACATTTTAAAATATCTAAGAAGACCTTTCTTTTGCTATTTACTGTATCCACCTCTGATTCAACCACATTTTTTTTTTCAGTAGCAGAAATGTTTTTCTCTCAGGAAAAATAGATAACTGGGATTTTGATGGAGCCAATAGTTTAAAAATATACATTGATATGGTTAATTTAATTAATCCACCTGTATCATTCATTGGCTTGGAATTTACTGATAGAAGCAGTAAGATAAGGTTCTTTTTGTAGCAAAGATTTACTTATGTAAATATGGAAAACTAATACACATGTTACTTGCAGAGTAATTCTACTTCAAGGGACTAATTGTTGTGATGCTTCTTAGTCTGACAATGTTCACGTTGGTGGCTTTTTAATAGCTAAGTTATTTGCAATCTCTGTATATCCTTTGGTATACAGGACTAACACTTCAGAGACTGTTTATTTTACCCTTTTTTTCTCTGCAATTTGAATAAGCTGCTGACAAGTGGAAGGTGTGTTTTGGTTATGGTATCACGTCATGAACAGCTCAGCATGACAAACAGAATTAAAGAGAATTATCATGATTTTCCACTAATTTACATTTTTCCATATGAGAGAACACTTTACTACATCAACTATGCATAAATGGTAACTCATATTAGCATAAATATTAAATATAAACAGGATATAATTTAGAGCAAGATTTAGGGAATTACAAACACCTGGGTACAATTAGGCATCTTTGCTACAAATTTTAATTCTTTTACTTGTTATTCATCAGGTTTTAACAAGAAAAATATTTAACTCTTTGTCTTACCTATCTGCAGCATGTGAAAGGGCTCTGGCCTTGTATTCAGCATTCTAACTCTTGGAGTGAAAGTTATAGCATTTTTCTGGGGTGGGAGAGAGCCCCAGGTAACAAGGTAGGAAAATTGAGATGATTCCCTCTGACTCTGTGAATATATCATAGCCTACTATTGAGTTAATTTCCCCAAACTTCCTTCTTTTTTTTTTTTCATAGACTCTATTTTTTTTTAGAGGAGTTTCAGGTTCACAACAGAATGGAGCAGAAAATATAGAGACTTAGCACATAGCCCTCCCCACCCACACATATATACTCCCCTACCCTCAACATCCCTCATCAGTGTGGCATATTTGGTACACTAGATGAACCAACATGGGCACATTACTATCAACCAAAGTCCATAGTTTACATTAAGGTTCACTCTTGATGTTGTACATTCTACGGGTTTTGACAAATGCATAATGACATGTAGCCACCACTATAGTATCATACAGAATAATTTCACTGCCCATAAAATCCCTTGTGCTCCACGTATTCATTCCTCCCTCCCTCCCTCTCCCCAAACCCCTGGAAACCATGATCATTTATTGTTTCTGTAGCTGTGCCTTTTCCAGAATGTCATTTGGTTGGAATTGTACAGTTTGTAGCCTTTTCAGACTGGCTTCTTTCATTTAGTAATATGTCTTTTAAGTTTTTTTCATGTCTTTCACGGCTTGATAGCTCATTTCTTTTTTTTTCCACAGAATATATATTTTAATTTACATATATGTACTGTTCATTGTTTCTAAGAACGTTTAGAGCTTTAGCTTTTTAAACTTACATAATTATCAAAGGAATAATGCCAACCACAAAATAAGAATTAACTCAAAAAGATACATACACCCTGCTATTAATAGCAACATTGTTTATAATTGCCAAGATATAGAAGCATCCTAAGTGCACATCAATAGTTCAATAGACAATGAAGATGCAGTATATATATATATTATATATATATTATATATATATATGGAATGGAATACAACTCACCCATAAGAAAGAAGGGTATTTTGCCATTTGCAGCCCTTCATTCACTTCTTTTTTTCACTTCAAAAACCAGAACCTTATAACTGTCAGAGACATTTCCATTACATCAAAAACAACAAAATACCTAGAAATAAACTTAACCAAGGAGGTTACCTATACTCTGAAAACCGAAATGACACAAAAAAATGGAAAGATTTCTTGTGCTCTTGGATTGGAAGAATCAACACCATCAAAATGGCCACAGTACCCAAAGCAATCCACAGATCCAACGCAACCCCCAGCAAAATACTCACAACATTCCTCACAGAACTAGAACAGACAATTCCAAAATTTATAAGGAACCACAAAAGACCCCAAACAGCCAAAGCAATCTTTTGTAGGTCTTTTTTTTTTTTCCCACTTTCTTCTTTTTGTTCTCTTTTCTTATGGTTTGATGACTAGAGAAGGTCCTCTAATGTTTGTTGTAAAGCTGGTTTGGTGGTGCTGAAATCTTTTAGCTTTTGTTTATCTGTGAAGATTTTGAGTTCTCCATCAAGGCTGAATGAGAGCCTTGCTGGACAGAGTGTTCTTGGTTGTAAGTTTCCCCCTTGCATCACTTTAAATATATCGCGTCACTCCCCTCTGGCCTGTAGAGTTTCTGCTGAAAAAATCGGCTGATAACCTTACGGGAGTTCCCCTGTATGTTATTCATTGCTTTTCTCTTGCTAGTTTTAATATTTTCTCCTTATCCTTAATTGTTGTCAGTTTGATGACTATGTGCCTTGGTGTGTTCCTCTTTGGGTTGATTCTGTGTGGTACTCTCTGTGCTTCCAGGACTTGGGTGACTGTTTCCTTTCCCAAGGTGGGGAAGTTTTCTGTTATTATCTCTCCAAAGATTTTCTCAGGTCCCTTCTCTCTCTCTCTTCTCTTTCTCGGACCCTATAATGCGATTATTAGAGCACTTCACATCGTCCCAGAGTTCTCTTAAATTATCCTCATTCATTTTTATTCTTTTTTCTGTTTTCTGTTCTGCAGCAGTGATTTCCACGAATCTGTCTTCTAGCTCACTGATCTGTTCTTCTGCCTCATTTAGTCTATTCTTGGTTCCTTCTAGTGTATTGTTCATTTCAGTGATTTTATTCTTGAACTCTGTTTGGGTATTCTTTATATTTTCCACCTCTTTGCTAAAAACTTCGCTCTGTGCATCTACCCTCCTCTTGAGTTCTCTGAACATCTTGGCCATCATTACTTTAAACTCTTTCTCAGATGGATTGCCTATCTCCTCATCACTTATTTCTTCCTCTGGGATTTTATCTTGCGCCTCGGCCTGGGAGATATTCCTCTGCTGCTTCATATCTTCTATCTTTCTGTGTGTTTGTGGATTCCTTCCACAGGCTCTGGGATTGTTGTTTTCTTATTTCTAGTATCTGCCCCTGGTGGATGAGGCTGGACTAGAGGCTCATGCAGGTTTCCTGGCAGGAGGGGCCAGTGCCTGCCCACTGCTGGGTGGAGCTTGGTCCTGGACCTCTGGTGGGCAGGGCTGTGTCTAGAGGCACTTGTGGCTCAGGAAGTCTGCTGATGGGTGGGGCTGTTCTCCCACCCTGTATGTTGTTTGGCCTGAGGCTTCCTTACAGGCTGTTGGGTGGGGCTAGGGCTTGGTGCTAATGATCCAATCAAGATGTCAGCCTCCAGGAAAGCTCATGTAGATGAACACTCCTGGAATGTCCACCACCAGCTTTTATGTCCCCTGAGTGAGCTGCAACCGTCCCCCATGTCTCCAGGAGATCCTCCAAACCCAGCAGGCAGGTCTGGCCCAGGTTCCTATGAAATCACTGCCTCTGCCCTTGGACCTGGTGCATGTGAGTTTCCATGTACACTTCTCAAGCGAATGGAGTCTCTGTTTACCCCAGTCCCATGAGGCTCCCAGAGCCAAGTCCCACTGGCCTTCAAAACCAGATGTCCTGGGGTCTCCTTCTCTTCCCAATGCCAGGACCCAAGCTGGGGAGCCTGGTGTGGGGCTCAGAGCTCTCACTCCTGTGGGAGGGCCTCTGAGACTTAACAAATCTTCAGCTTGTGGGTCACCCACCCGGGGGGTATGGGGCCCAATTATATCATGAGCATGCCCCTCCTACCATCCTTCTGTGGTTCCCTCTTTATGTTCCCAGTTGCAGAAGATCTTTTTTTGCTAGGTTACAGTCTTTTTTCGATGGTTGTTTAGCATTCAGTTGTAGTTTCATTATAGTTGCGAGAAGAGGCAAGCTCGTGGTCCTACCACTCTCCCATCTTGACAGAAACCAAGGCAGCCAAACTTCCTTCTTTACAGCGATCTTCTCCTTTTAAACCATTTTGAAAAATTGGGATAGAAATATTATAGTCATGTTGGAGTGCTGCATAGCTCAGGCTTCAGATTCTGAGATTCTCACTATATTTTAGTCCTATATGACTTCATCTAGTGATATGGATTTAAACATCACCAGAGTATGTACACAATTTATAAGTCGAACTGCCTAGCTGAGTTTTCCTCTTGAATACTTCATAGGCATCTCAAACTTATTATATCCAAAACTGAAGTCTTGATTACTCTACCACCATCTCAACTCTCCCCAGTCTTTTATATCTCAGTAAATAGTACCACTATTAACACAATTGTTTAAACCCCAAACCTAGGAATCATCCTTGATTTGTGCTATTTCTTTATCCTCCACAGAAAATATGTTGGCATGTCTTAATAATTTTATATCTAAAATTTATTTTTAGTTAACCTACTTCTCTTCATATCCAGTGCTCCTGCCCTGATCCCAGCCACCATACTGTGAAAGTGTTCTGGCAACAGCTTCTGGCTTGAGCTCCTTGCCTCCTTCTTTGCTCCCTTGAATTTCATTCTCCATGGGCAGTCAGAATTATCCTTTAAAAACACAAACTAGTCTATTTCTATCCCCTTATGAAATCCTTTAAAGGCTTCCCATAGCATTTGGAATAAAATCCAAATTTCTCCTCATGACCTATAAGGCTCTACCTGGTCTAGTCCCTGCCTAACTCCGACCATTTCCTTCATGAAACTGCATCTCAGCTGCGTCTCCTTTGTTGTTTGTTACACAAAGTTCATCCCTGTCTCAGGATTAGATTACAATTGCTATTCTCTGCCTGAAACTCTTTCCCAGACCCTTTGAGTGTCTGACTATTATGCTTCAGATATTGGCTCCAATATCCTTCCTCAGAGTGGTCTTCCCCAAGGGCTCTAAAGTAGCCTCACACTCCTTTCAGTTTCTATCACATCCTCCAGTTTCATTTCCTTACTGTACTTACCACAAAGTTTATTTACTTGTTTCTGATATATCTACCCCTTACTAGAATGCAAGCTCCTGTAGGACAGGAACCTTGTCTGTATTGTCTGGATATCCAGAATCTTAAGCTTTACCAGGGACTTGTGCATACTTAAGAAATCAAACTCCAAATGAAGGAATATGTCAATCACCGGTAGTATGAACACAAAATTCTTTTTAAAAAAAACCAATGTGGAAGCATTGTGGCCTTTTTTCATCCCTTTAAGCATGTGAAGAAATCTCTTCTGTTGTGTCAGTGGCTAAAGGACCAACTGTGTCAATGACAGGGAGCTCAAGCTTCTGAGTAATCCTATGATCTAAACTGCCCTGTCTTTGCACACATCCCACAGAAGTAAGGAACCATTTACTAATCTAAGTAGAAAGGGAGACCCAGAGGAGGGAGGGGGTAGTTGTCAGAGAGCAACCTCATTTTCACTGAAAGTTCTACTGGGAGAATCCTAGCTGGCATTTGCTGAGGAGGAGAGGCTCCAAGATTCAAATTTGCAATTGGTTAAATTAGACTGAAATGGAGTTTTTCATGCTGCAAGTGACCTGTAGCAGAAATGCTAGACATAGGGCACAGTATGTGTCTGGGTGTTCATGTTTATAACTCAGTACCTTATAACTTGTCAATAGAGAAATTAAAGTTACAAAGCTCATTTTTCCTTCACACTAAAATGATAAAGCCTATGTGACTTTTAATACCTTATTTCTTAAAAAAAAAAATCCATTTTTAGCTACAAAATGAAAACTGTACCAGAATGTAACTAAACAAAAGATAAGTGGTGGACCAAAATGGGGACTGAGTATATGATCTTTCCTACCCCGAAGCCTTTAATACTCTGGGAAGATTTTTAAAATGAAATAAATTTAAAACAACTACAAAATAAAGGATTACACAAGAAGAGGCAAATAATATAAAATCACTTTAAGTACCATGGAATTTAAAAAATTTGACCATGTTTTAGAATATCAAAAATTTTAATTTCTGTAGTCAGAATTGGCTTGATTGTGGTGCAGTTACAAATATACCTTGATATCTCAGTAACTGGTCAAAGTTAAGGCTTACTTCTCACACAGAGTCTGATGTGGCTTGGGTGCCACTCATCTGTCTCATTCCATCTAGAACAGGTGGAATCCCATGTCACCAAGGCAAGGGACAGGGAGCTTTAAACCACCTCAGCCCCAAAGCCACACATGTTGCTTAACACAACAATAGTAGACTTGAACCATAAAACCAAAAGCTGTTTTCTTAAAAATTGAATAAAATAAAATTGATCAGGTGTGGTTTAAAAAGCATGAAAAACACAAATGATGTTGGAAGTGATAAATGAGGCATAGCTACAGACCCAGAAGAAGCTTTATTAAATAATATTATATTCAGGGGGGAGGTATAGCTTAAGTGGTAGAGTGCATGCTTGACATGCATGAGGTCGGTCCTGGGTTCAATCCCCAGTATCTCTTCTAAGGGTAAATAAATAAATAGACCTAACTACCTCCCCCACCAAAAAATAAAAGCATTGGCTATTATTTAAAAAAATTACATTCAATTTCTGCTAGGAATTTTTAAATTTTTTCAAGAAGTATAAAACCTAAACAGAAATAATTACTGAGTTCCTGATAGAATTTCTGAATAATTTCTGCATAAGAAAAACTAATAACTATTGAACAGATTGAAACATAGCTAAAAGTTTATTACTAAAAATAATAATAGGTCCAAGTGTTGGGCTACACTCCACAGGCCTACAAGCCTTATAGTTTCTCAGCTTCAAGACTTTGCTCTTGAGCCCAGAAGATCCCAGAGACAGTGACAGGGACATCAATGGTTTATTAAATAGGGGATATTAAACGTCTAAAGCAAAGGGTCCTATAGGGCCATCCCACTGTGGATGGCAGATAACTGGAAGGACATGGCTGCAAACTTTGCTACTTGGGGAGGAGGCTACCAATTATAGGGGGAATTGAAGTCAGGTGGATTCAACAGTTACCAGGGAAACCAGCGGCAGGGACAGGGGGCAATCATGTAGGCAGTTACAGATTAAGCCCTATAATTAAGAGGATTGGATAGTCATGTGAGTGAGGCAGGGCCTGATTAAACAGGGGATGTGCAGAGAACAATAGAACAGCCATCAGGAATGGCCTGATCATAATAGTAAGTAATTTTAAAGGTGAGTTCTATCAAATCTTCAAGGGATAGATAATATCTATGTTATATAAAGATTTCTGGAAGATAGAGAAATATAGAATATCATCCAACTCATTTTACAAAGCTTTCAGAATAATGATACTAAAGCAGATCAAGCATAATACAAAAAAGGGAACTATAAGCTAATTTCATGTATAATAATAGCACAAACTCATTGAGTACATACTATTGTGCCAGACACAGTTCAAAGCCTTTTAGACACTAGGCTGCCTCTCAAAATAACAGAGAAATTCCACTTCCAGCAATGGTAGAGTAGGTTGTTCCATACAAACACTTCCACTGAAAATAGCTAGAGAAACTTGATGACATATTTAAAAACACTTCTTTGAATTCATCAGGGAGCTAACAAGGAAGATTTGCAGGGACAAGATCCCAGAGAGGATGGAAGCTCAGGGAGGGGAGGTGGGCATTTAGTGGAGCCTTACCCTTCTAAGAAATTGCTGATTCTGAAAAGATGTGGCTAAGAAGCTAAGCAAGTGAGCTGAGGTTTTGGCAGACTCATGGAAATCAATAAATTAAGAGCTTAATGGAGGGGAGGATATAGCTCAAGTGGTAGAGTGTGTGCTTAGCATGCATGAGGTCCTGGGTTCAATCCCCAGAACCTCTGATAATAAGTAAATAAATCTAATTGCTTCGCCCCTGCTAAAATAAATAATACAATAATAAATAAAACATAAGATCTTTTAAAAAGGTTTAAAAAAGAGCTTAATAGGTTTAAGAGTTGATTAAACATATCTGAACAGAAAACTAGTGAACATCTGAAGAAAAAATTTCAGGCCAAAGCACAAGAGGATAAAATGGTAAAAAATACAGAAATAAAGGTAAAGAAGTATAACATAGTATGAAAAAAATATGACATATGTGGGACTGGAATTCCAAAAGGAGAGGATAGAGAAGCAATGCTTGCAGAGATAATGGTTGCAAACTTCCTAAAATTGGTGAAACACTTTGAACAAAACATTCAAGTCCTATAAAACTTAAGCAGAGTTTCTCTACACATATCATAGTCAAACTGCTTAAAACCAAAGACAAAGCAAAAATCTTAAAAGCAGCCAGAAGGAAAAAAGACATACCCTCTTCAAAGAAGAAAATATAAGATTGATATTGAATTTCTCAAAGAAACAATAGAAGCCAGAAACGAACAAAATGACATCTTACAAGTAATGAAATAAGATAACTACCAATCTGGAACTCTCTATTCATGAAGGCGTCTTTTGCAAATGAAGGCAAAACAGAGACATTTTCAAGTAAAAAATAATTGAGAGAATTCCTCACCAAGAGACTTGCACTAAAGGAAATACTTTAAAGGGTGTCCTTCAGGCAGCAGGAACATTATCCCAAGTGGAAGCAGATAGATGTAAGAAAGAATACAGAGCAATGAAAAAGGTAATTGTTACTATATAGGAAAATAGAAATAAATATTAATTATGTTAAACAAAAACAGCAATGCCATATAAATATAAATATTGTATATTATAGCACAAGCAGCAGGAGAAAGTAAATGAAATAAAAGTGTTTTAAGGTCCCTGCATGGTCCTGTACTAATTTATGTTACACTCTGAAAATTCAACCATGCATGTTGCAATCCCTAAACTAACCACTAAAATAAATAAGCAAATAAAAAAGAATAAGTATATAGAATATGTGAATATGGTTAAGACATTTGACCTAATTGACATTTATAGAACATAGCATTTAGCAATGGAAAAATATACTTACTTTTACGTGCACATGGAATATTCACCAAAATTGACCATATGTTGGGCCATAAAGCAAGTTTCAAAGGACTGAAATCATGCAAATTGACCATAACAGAATTAAGCTAGAAATCAATAAACAAAAAGAGAACCAGAAAATCCCCATATGTCTGGAAATTAAACAACACATTTCTAAATAACCAATGGGTTAAAAACAGAATCACAGTGGAAATTAGCAAATACTTAATTATAACTGAAAGATAACATAAATGAAATAAAAAATACAATGGAAATGAAGAGACATACTGTCATTATATGTGTCTCTACTATAAAATCCAAGAAAATCAACCTGAAAACTATTGAAACTAATAAGCACTCAAAGAGATGGCTGATTATCCCATAAAAATCAATAGCTTTTTCACACACTAGCAAAAGCTAATTAGAAAATGTCATGGTAAAAATATTCCACATCACAATAGCAAGAAATACTACAAATACCTAGAAAGAAATTTAATAAGAAATGTTATAATTTACTGATGGTTAGAAAGACATGAATAAATGGAGAAACATATCTGGAGCCTTGATGGGATGCAGTGTAGGGTTATGAATACCGACCATGTATCCAGGAATCTGGAGCCCAGACTGCTCAAATTCAAACCCTGTCTCTGCCACTTCCTAGCTGTGTACCTGCAAGGATCTCTTTAATTTTTTTTTCAATTTTTTGTACATGTCTATAATTTTTTGCAAATGTATCCCAAATGCTTAGAAAATTGTTTGGCATATGGCAGAGCACATAAAATAGTACCTGGCACAGAATAAGTACCATTATTAATGTAAAGATGTCAATTTTCTAGAAATTATAAATATAATTGAATCACAATCAGTATCTCAGTAAGATATTTTATAGAACTTGAGAAGCTTATTCTACAATTCATTAGAGAAGCTGATTTTAAAATTCATTAGAAAGAGGGAGTGCCAACAGCCAAGAAAAAGTTTACAAAGAACATAGAGGAGGGGGTCATCTTACTATTAATTAGCACAATGAGTATTGGCACAGGAATAGACAAATAGATCCATGAGGTAGTGTGTGTGTGTATTGGTGTGTGTAAAGATTGAATTTTATATAAGTGGGGGAAGAATAAACTGTTCCATACATAGTGTGGGAATAATTGGCTGTTGGGTATCTAAGATAACTTCCATGCTGTGCAAGCTTAAAAACAATTCCAAATAGTTTAAATAGCTTCTGTTTTTGACCATCTACTAACCGTGTTTTTAAAACCAAAATTTTCTCATTACTGCTTGCAACGATTTGTAGGTAGTTATGTATGAGCTCTGTTGATAAATGAAGTTGGGCCGCAAATCAAAAGAGCCCTGTTTTTTTCAACTCTTGGCATCTGCTACTAATTTTGTTTTTTTGATCAAATCACTTTCCCTTTAAGTGCTCAGTTCCACTGTCTGCAAAGTGAGGTTTTATAAGATCAACTGATTAAGATTCAGACTTAGGTTCAACTAAATCTCTTGAGTTCTTGTAACTGGTGATTTTAATTAATCCCCACAACTCTATTTTCTCTCCATTTTATAGTAGAGGAAACTAAAGTTCAGAAGAAAGAATGGTTTGTCCACGATCTCACACCTGGCAGCTGCTTCTTCCAGTTCTATTTAGGTTCAGTTGTTAATAAAAAAGGCTTGGTAGTTCTGGATAGAAGTTTATTTTTCCCCAGTAACATCAGCATATTTTTAGGCAGTCCAGGACTGACATAGCAGCTCCTTGGTCGTCAGAGGTCCTCAGAGACCCTGGTTTCTTATCTTCATGCTTTATCATCCTGAGTACTGTCTTCCATCCACAGTGTTGCTTTAGAGGCTCAAGAGGGTTACTGTAATTCCAGCCATGATGTGATAGAGGGCAGAGAGGTGAAGGGTGTCTGTCTCCAAACCAAGTCAATTCTCTCTGAAGAGCTTCCCCAGAAATGCTGTCTAGAATTTCCATCTTATTGGCCACTCCCATCAGCAAGGGAGATTATAAATGCAGTTTTTTGAGCTGAACATATTGTTGCCTCAAGTCAATTATTAAGGAAGAAGGGGAGAATCAAAATCAACTCTGTAACTAGCATTTCTGCTACAGGGCTAAGTCTCACAACCAGGTCTACTGACCTATGTGCTCATTTCATTAAGCCCTGACTCTCAGATTTGAAGTGACAACTTGGAGAGAGGATCAGTGTAGATTTCATGGAGGAAATGGCATTTGAGTTTTACCTGTATTGATGGTTAGAAGGTGGATTGTTGGAGCCAGGATTTAGAGAGTGCACTGCAGTGGTGGGAACAATATTGTCACAGACTAGGAGGTGATGGGGTAGATGAGGGATAGGGTGTGGCTCAGGTTGACTAGGGCCCAAAATGGGTAACAGGAGGCTGGCAGGAACCCAGGCTGCTAGTACATGGGTTTCTAAAACATAGTTTCTGACAGCTTCTGCCTTAAATACATTTTGTTTGGGGAACTCCCAAACCCCTCACATACATATGCAAATACTAGAGCAATGGGTTGGAACAGGCAAGAGGATGGAGGAGATAGTACTTAATGTGGAGAGTTGGCTTAGCTCATAAAGTTAGCTCCTGCTTGCCCGTCCAGGGTTCTTAATGTCTCTCCTTTGGTTTCAGGTTGGTTCCCAAATTTTGCTGTACATTGGAATAACCTGGAATCATTTTAACAAATACTGCCTAATGGCTCCTGACCCCAGAGATTCTGATTTGATTGGTATGGGGTGTTAACTGGACTTGGCAAAGCTCCTTAGGTGACTGGAAATGTTTAGCTAATCTTTAGGTTAAGGAACTGAAGGTCAAAGGTTAACAAAGGATGAATTATATTTGATACCATTATACTGTTATTACATATAACATTATATATAATAGTACATATTTTTATTATCAATACATCTGCAGATGGGCAGGCTGAGAGGTGGTATTGCAGCCACTTTGCCTGCAGAACAGTGTAATCTAGAGGTTTTCGCACGGTGAGGAGGTCACCTTCTTCCTTGCTGGAGGGTGCCATATTTGGCAATGTCTGACTTGGAGGTGATGCGTTCTCCATTAGCACTTTCACAAGATGCTTTAGCACACATCTGGGGCCGTCTGGGTTGAAAAGCCAACACAAACAATTGCAAAGATGGAACTTCTGGGATTTAAAAAGTACTTAAAATTAAGTCTCTTCTCTCCCCTACCCCCAATTAGTGAGTTTGGTGGCCTTGTTTCAGTTCTGTGTAGGATGTGAGCAGCACAGGGTTTAAAAGTACAGGTCTACAGTTGGCACAGTCAGTGGGCAAGGCTGGACCTGCTTTATGGCTGGTGGGGGAGTGGAGCCCCAACTTGGGTCCTGGGCTGGGTTGGAGCTGAGGAGACAGAGCTAGTCTGGGCACTCCCTCCCCCGCCCACTTCTCTGCAACCAGCTTCCTGCCTTTTCCAGCAGAGAGGCTGGAGAGCTGGATGAGAAGTGACAACCATCTGTGTAAATTAACTCATTACCAGTAAAATTTGCAACACCAGGTGTAAATTCCCCTGGGTTCAAAGTTGTAGCGGATAAAGATACAATTAGGCTGAGAATCTGCCTCCTGGCGGCTGGGTAGGGGAAGAGTGTGGACGAGGGGTTAGCAGAGGTCACAGTAGGGAGGCCTCAGTTTGCAAATAGAAGAGGCCGAGTTAGTGGCAGGCTGGCTTCGTTGGTGTTTAGATGAAATTGCTGCTGCTGGCAATAGAGGTTGACAATTTGAAGAGCTGAAAGTACTTTGTCTCTTGATGGAATTTATTTATCAGCCACATATTTTTCGAACATGAGTAGAGGCAGCTTATCACAAAGCCAGACATGATGCATAAACTATTTTGTTTAGTTTAGCAAAAGTTGAAGTAAATCACATTTGTTATTTTGTTACCTTCTCATCAAATTTTCACCAGAACAGGGCCAGGTTTGCTGAAGAAAGGGGTCTATCTATGGAGGTTTTGGTCTAAAGGTTAATAGGATGGCTACAACAAAAGTTTTATTACAGACACTTTCATCAAAAGATGGATAAGTCAGAGGAAGTGAGAGAAAAGGGAGGCAATTTGAGAAGGACATGAATAACTTTCAAGAAGGGATTCAGGATAATTTAAAACAAGATTGCATGTTAAGTAAATAGATAGTAAGGTAATACTGGTTTAATATTTATCTAGTTCTAACTAAATACCGAACACTGTTCTAAATGTTTTACACATGTTAACTAATTTATCCTCACAATAAGCTCGTGAGGTAGGTGCTAGTATTATCATCCCCATTTTATAATTGAAGAAACCATAGGCAAAGAGAAGTTAAATCATCGCTTAAAGTCAAAATGCTAGAAAGATGGTGCAAGAAAAATTTGATTCTAGGAAGTCTGGTTCCAGCCTCCATTCTCTTAACCAGTGATGTTCAAAGTGTGATTCCTGCACCAGCAGAATCAGCAGCACTTGGGAACTTGTTAGAAGTGCAAACTCTTCTGTATAGCACAGGGAACTATATTTGATATCTTATAGTAACCTATAATGAAAAAGAATATGAAAATGAATATATGTATGTGTATGTATGACTGAGACATGATGCTGTACACCAGAAATTCACACAACATTGTAAACCGACTAGACTTCAATTTAAAAAAAAAAAAAGAAGTGCAAACTCTGAAGCCTCCCCTCTATCCCCGAGACCTGCTGACTCAGCGATTCTGGAGTGGACACCAGCAATTTAGTCTAACTGATCTACATTTCTCTCTCTCTCTCTCTCATTGGCTTTTGATTTTTTTTCTTGTGAGACTCAAAGCAGAATTTGCTTCTTGTAAAAATTTCAACAGTGTGTGAATATAGAAAATAAGAGTCTCCACCCTTCTGTTCCCTCCTTCAATCCCGCTTGTTGACATTATGTATTAGTTTCCTATTGCTGCTGTAACAAATGACCACTAATTTAGTGACTTAAAACAACACACATTTATTATCTTACAATTTTAGAGATCAGAAATCTGACACAGTTTTCACGAGGCTAAAGTCAAGTTGTGGGCAGGCTGCATTCCTTTCTGGAGGCTCTACTGGAGAATATGCTTGCAGGCTCATTCAGGTGTTAATAGAATTCTTTGCCTTGCAGTGCTGAGGTTCTCTTTGCATTGCTGACAATTGTGTTCCAGGGCTGTTCTTACCTCCTAGAAGCCTCTTTCTGGTCCTTTCACATAGCCTCCTACGTCTCCGAACTAGCAATGGGGTGTCAAGTCCTTCTCATGCTGCCATCTTTTTGATTCATCTGGGGAAGTTTGTCCACTTTAAAGACTCAAATGCTTAGATTGAGTTTATCCAGATAAGCTAGCATGGTCTCCCTGTTTTAAGGGCCACAGCCTTAATCACATCTGCAAAACCATTTTTGCCACATAAGATAACATTCACAGACACTGGGGATTAGGATGTGAATATTTTGGGGAAGCCATTATTCTGTCTACAATGGTTTACCAGTTTGTTCCAAGTACTTCTATTTGTTTTTCTCTGCTTCTGCAAATAGGGGTGTGTGTATGTATAACTCTACATATTTTCTTTTTCTTTTTAACTAAATAAGGATCTTACCAGATATTTTGTTTTACAATTGGCTTTGATACCTTAATAGTATATCACAGGCATCTTTCCAAATCATTACATATAGTTCTGCCTCCTTCTTTTGAATGGCTGCCTAGTGGTAATGGTTGCATTACCACTTCTTTAACCTATTGTCACTAATGTATATGTGAGCCATTTCTATTTTTTATTCTTTTAAACATAGAGGCAGTGATTATCATCATACGTTTCTATACCTTTGACCTCCTATACTCTGTCCTCCACACAGCAGCCAGTGTATGATCATTTTAAACTATCAGCCTACTCAGTACCATTCAATATCTTTCCATTATACTTAGCTAGAATCTAACTTCCTTACCATGATCAACCAGGGCTTTCAGGATATGGCTACCTGTCACCTCCATGAGTATTATGTTTCCTGTTGCTCATTCCACTTCAGCCACAATGACCTTTCCTTAAACACATCAAGCCCCTTTCTACCTCAGAAGCTGTGGATTTTGTGCATGGCTCACTGCCTGGCTTGCTTTAGGTCTCTCTGATATCAGAGAAGTGTTATCAGAGAAGTGTTCCCTTGCTGCCCACTCAACAAACAATGGCATCCCTGCTTTCCTCCATCACTATAGTCCCCTTATCTTGCTTTCTCTTTTATTCGTTATGCATCATTTGATACATACAAAATATATGCAGGATAATGCATGCCATGTATACTTAGGTTATGAATGATTATGAACAAAGCAATAAAATAAACACAACTGTACATTACTTTCCTTCAGAGCACTGGTCACCACCTGATATAGTTTTTGTAGTTGCCTTCCCTACTTGAATGTAAGACCTCTTTGAGACTGTAACTGAGTTGTTTACTGCTGTCTCCTCAGTGTCCAACCAAGTGTTTGGCACATAGTAGGTGTTTGGTATTTGTTGAAGAAATGAATCTGTGAAGATATATTATTAGAAGTGTAATTTCTGGGTCAAGAGAATTTCAAATTACCTTTTAATAGGCCATACTACTGTACTCCCCCCACAGTATATTGTCTCCATTTTAATAACTTTTTATGTCAGATACTGATTTTGAAATATGTAGGTTGTTATAAATAAAAATGAATCACAGGATGCTGGCAGTAAAGAATCTTTTTCTTCTTACAGAGCATGGTGGCAAAAGCTTGATGATGGGTTTATCTCAAGGTTGCTTTCCATAATTTGGGAGTAGGAGGGTTTCTTTCTCACAGTATTTTTTGGTTGGAAAAGAAGGTAGACAGCAAGGTAATGAGAGAGAGGAAGTTTCCTAGCTGTGGTATAAAGGGATCAGAGGTTAAATGCTATCAGATAAAATGTTCTTTTCTCACAGAAGCCTTCTCAGGCCAGTCTATGTAATATTGTAATCCCCACCTCATTATTTTTTATCAGTTGTATTGAAGCTTCATTTACATAAAATTTATATACTTTAAGTTTACAGGTTTGTCAATCCTTTTTACCTCTAAAGTTACATCTAATTACACCTTTTATTTTGGATAAATGCTATGGAGAAATTCATGCTCATGGAAGAAAGTCTATTTGAAAATCTACTGAGACCACATTTCAAAGAGAGACAGTATAAAAATTCCTAGGTTTTATTGTCTTCTCCCTCTGTCTTCTCTGTAACTGGTCTCTAAATGACACTGCTTCACAAAATGTCCATTGTCACATCTTATTTTTACCTTTCCGTGCTTGTTTTTCAATAATTATTTTCATGTGCTTATTGTATAAACATCTAGTTGTCTTTTCTGAAAGAGAGACTAATTTTCTCATTTATCTGGCAATTTCTTTGACAATGAAAACATTATTCAAACTGTGATTCGAAGAAAGAGTATTGAATGCAAAAATTGGCAGGCCTTCATAGTGTTTTAAATGGTGTGTGACCCTGAGGTATTTCTCTGGATAATTAGGTAGAGGATAGTTTCCTACCAAGAGGACACCCTGGTCTTTAACAACTGCACTCTAATGTGAGGAGCTTGATAGATACAAGCAAGACAACTGCACTGGGAGATAGAAGACCTGGCCTATTTGCCACTAGCTCTTGAATTCACAGGCTACTTGGATAGTTAAGATACATGACATATAACTGATACAAAGCAAAAGTGGAAATCTTTCTAGAAAGTTCTTAGGAAAGTTCAAAAGAGGACGAGATTAATTCCAGCTGCAGGGATCAAGTGAAATTCCATGGAGAAGTTGGCATCTGAGCTGGAACTTGGAATCTGGACATTTGGAGATGGAGAAACAAGTAATCTAGGCAAAGAATAATGTGAGGAAACACAGAGGCCAGAAAGTGTGGGATATGTAGAGGAAGCATTGGGTAATTTTTTTTTTTCTGGAAAGTGGATTGTGTTGGATGAGGAGCATGAGGTGAGTATGGAAAGAAACCTTGACTAAGATCATGGAATAGAAAATGTCCCCCTTTAAAACTCCAACCTCATATGATCCCACTCTCCTCTTTCCCTGGCTTCTCTTGCTTAGTTGAATCATATATGTATCTTCAAAACTAACTTGGCTAAATACTAAGAGAAGCCAATAAAGAAACTGTCAAAATCCAAATGGCCACATGAAAAGATGTTCAACATCATTAACCATTAGGGAAATAAAAATTAAGACCATAATGAAATATCACTACACAGTATGGCTAAAATAAAAAAATAGTGACAACACCAAATGCTGGTGAGGACACAGAGAAATGGGTCACTCATACATTGCTGGTAGAATATAAAATGGTACAGCTACCCTGGAAAACATTTTGGTTATTTCTTTAAGAAGCTAGACATGCAACTACAATACAATACAGCTCAGCAATTGCATCTCTGGGCATTTATCCCAGAGCAATGAAAACTCATGTTCACACAGAGATGTGTACAAGAATGTTTGTAGTCAAATATTGGGGAAAAAACACCCATGTGTCCTTCAATGGGTAAATGGTTAAACACTTTGTGGAACATCCATACCATGAAATTAAATTTAGCAATGAAAAGGAATACACTATTGATACATGCAACTACTTGGATGGATCTCAAGGCATTATGCTGAGTGAAAAAGGACAATCTCAAATAGTTACATAATGGATGATTCCTGTATATAAAATTCTTGAAATGAGAAAATTTGAGAGATAAAGAATAGATTAGTGGTTGCTAATCTAGGGATAGTGATAGGAAGGTGGGAAGGAAGTGGGCAAGGTTTTAAAAGGGCAACATGAAGGATCCTTTTCGTAATGGAACTGTTCAGTTTCTTGACTATCATGGTGTGGTGTGATAATACACACACATATACACGTGCCTGTGCACAGTTGAGTACAGATAAAACAAGAAATTTGAGTAAGCTCTCCCAGTCTTGACAGAGTGGTCTGGTGTAGAAGATGAACCTTGTCAATCAGCTTGGCCTGAGCTCCTAGTTGCCTCTCAAAACCCTGTGATTGTCCAAACCACCTTCTTTGTTCTTAGTGGCTCTCAGTAGTTGAAAGTGTGCCAAGACCTATCAGTGTCCCAAAGGGGAGGATTGCAGTCAGCACCTAGATGCAGTCTGATTAGAAGCTGCACCCTAGGCAGCAGCTGGGAAAGCGTGTAGTGAAGACTCTTCCAGGAAGAGACTAGGAGATGGGAGTTTTTGCCCTTTCCCTCTGTGCTGAGCCCTGCAGGGATAGCCATGAAGGGGGTCCTCCTGCATCTATTTACAAACTGCTTCTTTGTTTGACATCCTGTTGGACTCATGAATGTAAGTCCTGCTGGCTATCAGAGCTAGGTGATTTGGAGCCCCATCCCTTGGGTGGCAGCTGCAAAAGGTGGGGTGCCACCCCAATGTTTACAGCAGCACTATTTACAATAGCCAAGACATGGAAACAACCTAAATGTCCATCGACAGATGACTGGATAAAGAAGTTGTGGTATATTTTTACAATGGAATACAACCCAGCCATAAAAAAGAATAAAATATCGCCATTTGCAGCAACATGGGTGGACCTGGACACTATCATTCTAAGTTAAGTAAGCCAGAAAGAAAGGAAAAATACCATATGATATCACTCATATGTGGAATATATAAAAAAAAGACAAATGAACCTATTTACAAAACAGAAACAGACTCACAGACACAGAAAACAAACATCATTATCAGGGGGAAGGGGATGGGAGGGGATAAATTGGGAATTCAAGATTTGCAGATACTGACTAATATATATAAAATAGATGGACAAGTTAATACTGTATAGCACAGGGAACTATATTCAGTATCTTGTAGTAACTTATGGTGAAAAAATATGAAAAAGAATATATATATTTTCGTGTATGACTGAAGCATTATGCTGTACACCAGAAATTGACACAACATTGTAAACTTACTACTTCAATAAAAAAACATATATATAGAAAAAAAAGGTGGGGTGCCAGATGTGTGTATAAGCTCTTTCCAGGGAGATACCAGCGATTTGGTTTTAACGTTTGAGCCAGCCAGAAGGAGGAGGCGGGGAAGTTCCTCTCTGAGGAGGATAGCAGCCAGCCTGTACATGCATGCTTAAATTAGAAGCCAGACCCTCAGGCAGAAGCTTGTAAAGTATGCAGTTAGACCCTTTTCAGGGAAAGATCAGGAGATGGGCATTTTTGTCTACTCTCTCTGCTGAGCCCTGTTGAATAGCCACAGCAATTGCATGTGTGCTTGTGCTGAAGAACTGCTTGTTTGCTATAGCCTTGTGGATGCAAACCCTGTTGGCTTTCAGAGGTAGGTGTTTTAGGGACCCATCCCTTGAGCAAGAGCCTTAAAAGCTGGGGCACTAGGTTACAGTCTAAAACCTTTCCTCCTCAGGGAGAAGCTGGGGGGTTGGGGGTTCCATCGAAATTGTATGGCACTGTGCTAGGGTGGGTTTTATGGCAAGAGTGTGTCTCAGCCTTTCTTACCTATTTTGATGTGGATATTTTTTCATTCACCTGATGTATAGAAATCACTCAGCTAGTTTCTGGATTTCTTTCAGAGGGAAATGCTCCATGTGTAGCTCTCCATGCGGTGTGCCTGTGGGAAGAGGGAAGTTTAGGTGCCTCCCATGTCACTATCTTTTGTGACTCCTCCGGATACTTCCTATTTTGATCAGACAGTTGGCCAGTTTACCTGGTTGACTGGAATTATACACATCGGGGCACTGCCAGTGGAGGGAGAAAGCAACAAAGCCTCTTAAATAGCTTTTGGTTTGCACGTTAGATTATCACTGAGGAACTTGGTTCAGAAAAATGTGAGTTAAATAGTTCAGCATATTTGGTCACTTGATACTTGAATGGAAATTTGTACCAGTCCCCAGGGGCAATAGCTGAGAGCACTGCCAAGAGGAATTTATTTAAGGATGCAAATCTATCTTTAAACAGGCATTACACCTCCAGCTCTGTTCTAGTTTTGCCATTGCATACAATGCCTGGAAAATTACGGAGTCCAGCCGCTGTTTCTTCTGTATTCTCTTTCTCTCTGGAAGCCCTACAAGACCATTTGATTTAGAGTTCTATGAAGAAGAGGGCTACTGTTGTATCTGGAATGAGTTTTCCTTCTTGGATGGTCCTTTCTCTTCTTTTTCTCCTTTCATAATTTTTAAACACTTGCTATGAACCAGCCACCACTTCTCCTCCATCCTTAGTCCATCACAAACACATGACTTGATTCATCATCCTAAAGCTTAACTTTGATTAATGTCGCTTATCAGCTTAAAAATTCTTATGTCTCTTTCCATAGCACCTAAAAGAAAGTTTGATCTCTGCCCTGGGTGCTAATCTGGATTTATGTTTTGTGGTTTTAGACTAGAGGTTATCTGAGACTTCTTCTTCCCTGGTGTTTTTGTGTTTCTGGGCTACGGTACCCAATTTATGTTCTGACCTTGTTTTGTTTTGTTTTTGTTCAGTGCATTGTTCTACTGCATGATCCGTACTAGACACTCAAGAAATACTGGTTGAATGAGTAGAGACCTAGAACAAAAAGAAATTTCTTGTCTAATTTATCAAGCCATAGCTCCCTGGAAGATCCAGTTTTATTTGTGGTCCTTGGTCATTAATCATAGGAAAAGATGCTCAGCCTCATTTCAATAAGAAAAATGCAAATTAAAATTGCACTGATACTGTTTTCAACTACCAGATTGGGAGGAGTAAAAATGTTTAATAGCATACTGTGTTGGCAAATCTTAGGGAAGCAGGCATTGTTACATGTGGGAATGTGAACTAATATAACCTCAGAGGGCAATTTGACAGTATTAAATTAAAATTGTATATGTCCTTTGTTACATACAGCATTTCTATGTGTAGGAATATTTTTGTACACATGTACTCTCATATTATCCTAGTTCTCTCACCATTAAGCTGTCCTGAACAACAATTTGATTTTTCTCTCCTGGAATGTACATCTCTCCTACCTCACTTTCCACTGATGACCTTGCTTCCTACTTCACTGAGAAAACAGAAGCAATCAGAAAGAACCTGCACATTCTACTGGCATCTCTCCTGCTTATCCACACCTGTGCCCAGGGACTCAATTTTCACTGTTTCACTGTGGATGAACTGTCCATACTCCTAGCATCTCTGCACTAGATTCCATTTCCTGTAGTCTTTTATGGCAGATCCAGCTATTCTCCCTTGTCTCCTATATGGTCAATTTTCCCCTCACTTCTAAACGGTGGTCAGCATACAAAAAAAAAAAAAAAAAAAAAACCTGTAATTTTTTCAATCTTAAGAAAAAACTGATGTCTCACATTGTCCTTTTCTCTATTTCTCTTCCCCTCTGACAAGTTCCCTATACTATTTGTCCTCAGTCCCTCTTTCTCTATTTCTCCTTTAACTGCCTCAAATCTGGTTTTCTTTCTCATTACCACCCCACCCAAAAGTTTTTGTCAAAGTTACCAGTCACCTTCAGTTAACGAGAGTCTAAGAACAATTCCCAGTCCTTTTTGTATCTGACCTGTCCACTTTATTTGACCTGGTTGATTGCTCCCTACTGCTTGGAAACTTGACTTCTAGGAATAGTTCATTCCTGATTCTCCTCCAACCTCTCTTCTGGCTGCTCCCTGTCACAATACTTTCCTTATTCCTCATCATCTTCCTGACTTCTAAATGTTGTGGGTGACCCAGGGCTCAGTTATTTGATGTCTGTATTTATATTCACTACCTAGGTAGTCTCATGCAGTCACATGACTTCCAGTAGCATATATATGTTGATCACTTCCAAATTAGATCGAACCGATACCTCTACCATGAACTCTAGATTTGTAAATCCAACTGCCTACTTGACATGTCCATTTTGATGTCTAACATATAGTCATTTATGTTGTACCACCTGCCTAGAAAACACAAATCTGTTCCAATGTGATTGATAAATTCGGGGAAAATTTGAGTGTAATGCGGATTTGTCTTATGTGTGATTTCGTCTAAGAAAAACACTTGGAGAACACAGAAAACTCTGGCTGAACTGAACCATGTATGATTCTGCTAAATAGACATATGCACACACTTCAAATATCTACCAGTTTACCATTTGTGTTAGGAGCCACACCCGTTGACCTGTGGCCGTATAACTTTGCCTCAGATTTTAGATAAACCTCTTTCCACCTCTTCAAAGTAACTCAGACTGTATCTCTTCTGGTTCCCACTTCCACAAGCAAATTTCCTGTCTTTTTCAAGGTAAAGTGCCTTATGTATTGTGCAGTATTTATATATTTCTTAACTGTTTTACATGTGTAAAATTGCTTTATGTTTTAAAATAGATTCCTATTTTTTATGTCTCAATGGTGAAGTTTTTGAGTGGTGTGTCCACAATCCCATTTTTTTCTATAAGCTCTAGGTTTTTATTGAGTGCACAGTGATTTTTAGGAACACATATGCCACATTATGGCAGGACTAAATGTACTGTAAGCTGAATCTCTGTGTTTATTCTCCAAACACATTGCTTATGCAATCCTCTGTTGTTAGTATATGGCAAGTGCAACCTTCTAGCTTTTCAGGTCTAAGATTTTACAGTCACTTTTGATTCCTTTTCCTCAACACATCTACCCAATCTTCAAACTCTTCAATATATACCTAGTATCTGACCAGTTCTTCTCATCTTCCCTGCTGCCATCCTGTCTCAAACCAACATCATCTTTTACTTGGATTATTGCAATTATCTTCTTGCTTCTGCCCTGATTCCACTACAGTATATTCTCTATGCTACAGCCAGACTGATCTTTAAAAAATGTAAGTCACATAATGTTCTGCCTCTCCTCAAAACTCTCTAATGTTTTCCTATTTTATGCAGAGTAAAAGCCACATTCCTTACAAAGATCTGTAAGGCCCTGTGTGATATTGCTACTCACCACATCTGAAACCTCATCTTCCAACTACAGCTCCCCTTATTCATTTGGTTCAGCCATATATGCCTCCTCTTTGTTCCCTAAACATGTCAAGAACACTCCTGCCCATGGCCTCTGCACTTGATGTTTCCTCTCTCTAGACTCTTCTTCCCTCCTACTGTTTATATGAATTTGCTCCCTTCATGTCCCTGCTCACATGTTTACTTTTCACTGATGTGCCAATTTATATACATACACGTCATATATACACAATATACATACATATTATATATACATATATACATACAGAAAAAATCGAAACCAAGTAAGGGAAATAGGGAGTATCAGGTGGGTGCTTTGGGGTATACATATATATATTTAAACATATATACACACATATATATACATATGTGTGCATTTATATACACATCCCTCTCCATAGCATTCCCTATTCTCCTTCCCTTGCTTTTACTTACTACTCTCTGACATACTGTTTACATGCTTGTTTATTGTCTGTATTCCCTCATTAGAATGTGAACCCTATGGTGGTAGGTACTTTGTTACCTGCTATATCTCCAGTGTCTAGACCAGTGCCTCGCACAGAGTAAGTGCTCAGTGAATATTTGCTGAATAAATAAGGAAAAGCACAATTGGTGTATTAACTTCTCCCAATCGGAGAATGCAGATGACCGTTCGTAGAGCCGGATCAACAGTTTCTGGCCTGGGTTAGGGACTTATAGCTAGGTCCTGGGATTAAGTTCACAGTAAGGGCTTTTCTGTAAGAACTTAGGGAATTTTATCTTACAGTCTCTTCTCCCTATACCTGCACCTGTGGGAAGGGAGGATCTGAGTTAGCTGGATATTTGCCTTAAGACCAATCTCTTTCCATGTTAGAGTCTCTGCTGTTTTTTATTTCTGTTATTTAATCCAAATGGGCTTCATTCCAAGTGGTAAGCTGCCAGATTTCTTCCTACCTTCCATGATTCTAATCAATTTATCAAGTATGGCAAGATGTGAATCCTTACGGAACTACATCAGACAGCCATGGCAACTCATCATAGTTCTTCCTGAATAGCAAATATTCATTTTTATCTCAAGGCATTACTTTAAGTACTTTTCAAAATATTAACTATGCAATCCTAAAGATGAGGAAACAGGCTCAGGAAGATTACGCTGAAGGTTACATGACTAGTGAGAAATAGAGAAGGTTTTGACCCTGCCAGTCTTACTCCAGAGCCCATGCTACACCATATTGTCTCATTGGTTATTTCAGAAAGAGCACCACTGGCTTGGAATTCAGAAAACCTCGCTTCTTATCTTAACTTTGCTATTTCTTTGCTATATGATCTTGGGGAAGTCCCCTTAACTTCTCTGGGCCTTAGTTTTTCCATTTGTAAAATGAAAACATTTAGTTCAGCGTAAAGGCTCCCACAAGGAACTAAATGGTATATTAAAAGACTCAGAATTACCATTCTTTTGAGAGTTACCTTGTGTTATATATGACTTTTGATTGATAGATGGAGGGAGATACCTGATTACCACTGGCTTTGATGCTTTCCTAGGAGTCTTTCCAGCTCTGTGCTTATAGGGTATTATGTGTATTGCAAAATCCAGGGTATCCTGTTTAAAACAAGTTCTATTTAAATCAGTATTCAAAATGTAATCAATTCTCAAGAAATATCTTAAAATTCTTTATTTTTCTCAATCTTACTGACGTCCAGTGAAGCTTAGAATATTTAACCAAGTTGGAAAATCTCTTGCATGGTTCATTCTGCCTGCAGCTGTCTTAACTTTTCTCCAGTTCTGTTATCCTTTCTTTCTCTTATTTATTCTCAAAATCTCAACATAAATGTCACTTCCTTTGGGAAATCTTCTTGGAT
Source organism: Camelus ferus (assembly GCF_009834535.1). NCBI lineage: Eukaryota > Metazoa > Chordata > Mammalia > Artiodactyla > Camelidae > Camelus > Camelus ferus. Next base: position 76,235,357 of record NC_045732.1, on the reverse strand, counting down.
TCAGTTTCTAGACTATCTTAGGTTTCCCAATACGCACTTCCAAACCACTTTGGGTCAATGCGTTTCTATTTGAGGAAAAAAGTAAACACATATGCTTAATTAACCATCTTGAAAGTGAAGCCTGAATGTGTTCAAAAAGTTTTCTCAGCAGAGCCTTTAAAAATAACATTACTGAGGTATAATTAATAGAAAATAAACTGCATGAATTTATGTAGAAAATTTGACATATTTTGACTTAAATATAAACCCATGAAATCACGACTATAATCAAGAGAAGGAACATATCTATTATCACCAAAAGTTTCCTCATTCCCTTTTGTTAATACACACCCATCCCCCACCTTCCATCTGCTTATTCTTACCTACCCCTACGCTGCTATTGATCTGCTTTCTAGTGTTTGGATATTATGAATAAAGCTGTTCTGAAGATTCATGTACAAGTCTTTGTATGAACACATATATTAATTTCTCTTGAGTAAATACCTAGGGGTGGTATGGCTGGGTCGTATGGTAAGTATATACAAAACTATTTTCCAAAATTGTACCATTGTACAATTTTACCATTCCTACCAGAATTGAACCATTTTAACATTCCTACCAGCAGTATATGAGAAGTCCAGTTGCTTCACAACCTCGGCAACACTTGGTTGAAGTAGTCTTTATTTTCAAACATTCCAGTATGTCTAAAGTGGTACCTCAAGATTTTAATTTGCTTTTCCCTAATGACTTATAATGCTGAGCATCATTTTATATGCTTACTTTCTATCCATATATGTTCTTTTGTGAGTATTTTTGCCCATTTTTGAATTGGGTTGTTTTCTTATTATTAAACTTCACTGACTTTTATATATTCTAAATACAATCCTTTATTAGGTATGTGATTTGCAAATAATTTCTCCCAGTGTGTAGCTTATCTGTTTATTCTCTTAACAGTGTCTTTTGGAGAGCAGAATTTATTAACTTGGATGAAGTTCCATTTATCAATTCTTTCATGAGTTGGGCATTTAGTTTAGTATGTAATAAACCTTTGCATGTTCCAAATTTTATTTATTACTCAAGATTTTATCCTATTTTCTTCTAGATGATGTATAGTTTTGGATGTTAGCATTTAAGTTTATGATATATTTTCAGATAATTTTTTGCATATGTGAAATTTGCATCAAAGTTTAAACTTTTGGAAATACTATCCAATTATTCCTTCACTATTTGTTGAAAACACTATCCTTTCTCCACTGAATTGCCTTTGTACTCTGGAAAGATTCAGTTGACCATATGTACATGTGGATCTATTTCTGGACTTTCTATTCCATTTGTCTATTTGTCTATGTTTAGTCTAATATCACACTGTCTTGCTTACTGTAGCTTTGTAATAGGTCTTGAAATCAGATAGTGTAAGTCCTCCAACTTTTTTCTTCTTTTTCAAAATTGTTCTGGGTAGTCTAGATTCTTTGCCTTTCCATCTAAGGCAATTTTAAAATTAGTTTGTTGATGTCTATAAAAAGATCCTACTGGAATTTTGATTGGGATTGCATTGAATCTATAGATCAATTTGGGGAGCATTGACTCATAATAATATTGATTTTCCAATCCGTTAACACTCCATTTTTAGGTCTCCTTTAATTTCTCTCAGAGATATTTTTAGTTTTCAGTCTTGCACATCTTTTTCCCAGGTTTACCTCATTAATTTTTGATGCTAATGTAAGTTGAATTGATTAGTTCTTTTAATTTCATTTTATCATTGTTTATTGCTCATATATAAAAATATAATTGACTTTTGTATGCTGCTCTTATATCCTGCAACCTTGCTAACTTTTCTGTAACTATTAGTTAGCAACTTTCTTGTAAATTCCATAGGACTTTCTACATAGATTATCATGTCATCTGCAAATAAAGTCAGTTTTACATCTTTCTTTTCAATCTGGATGGCTTTTGTTCCCTTTTTTTGGGGCTGATTGCAGTGGCTTAAATTGGTGGTACAATATTTAACAGAAGTGGTGGGAGTGGACATTCTTGTCTTATTTCCAATCTTAGGGGGAAAACATTGTCTTTCATTAGTAAGTAAGATATTAGCTGTAGGATTTTTGTGAATTGACTTGTCATGTTATGGAAATTTACATTTACAAGTTTTCTGAGAGTATTTTTTTTAAATCAAGAATGGGTGTTTGATTGTGTGAAATGCTTTTTCTGCATTTTTTGAGATGATTATATTTTTAAAATGGTCTTAGTCCATTTGGACTGCTATAAGAAAATACCACAGATTGGGTAGCTTATAAACAACAAAAAATATTTCTTACAGTTCTGGAGGCTGTGAAGTCCAAGACCAAGGTGCCAGCATGGTTGCATTCTGGTGAGGGCTCTCTTTCTGGTTCATAGCTTGTGCCTTCTTGCTGTGTCCTCACACAGTGGAAAGGGTGAAGGCTCTCTCTGGGGTCTCTTTTATGAGGGCATTCATCCCATTCATGAGACTCTGCCATCATGAGCTAATCACCTCCCTCAGGCCCCTCCTAACAAACACCATCACATTGAGGATTAGAATTTCAACATACAAATTTTGGAGGTCCACAAACATTCAGATCTTAGTGCATGTTGAATTACACTAATTGCTTTATAAATGTTAAATAAATCAAATTATTGAGGTAAATTTTACTTCGTATGACATTATTTTTATATATTGTTAGATTCAATTTGCTAACACTTTATTAAAAATTTTGCATCCATGTTCATGGTTGACATTGGTCTGTAGTTTTGTTATAATGTTTTGTCTACTTTGTAATCAGGGCAAAACTGCCTCTTTAAACAATTTTCATTCCTGTGTAAGAAACCACTTCAAAAGTTAATGGCTCATCATCTTATATCCATTAGAATGGCTACTATTTTTTAAAAAAACAGAAAATAATAAGTGTTTGCAAGGGTGTGGAGGAATTGGAACTCTTGTACACTACTGGTAGGCATGTAAAATTGGGCAGCTGCTGTGGAAAGAAGTATGGCCGTTTCTCAGAAGGTTAAAAAAATAAAATTACCATAAGATCCAGCAATTCTGCTTCTGGGTCTATATCCAAAAGTATTGAAAACAGAGTCTTGAAGAGATATTTGTATACCTATGTTCACAACAGCATTTTTCATAGTAGCAAAAAGGTAGAAGGAACAAAAATGTCCATCAACAGATGAATGGATAAACAAAATGTGGTCTATACGTACAATTAAACATTATTCAGCCTTAAAAAGGAAGGGAATTCTGATATATGCAATGATATGAATGAATCTTGAAGACATTATGCTAAGTGAAATAAGCCAGTCACAAAAGGACCAACTGGATGATTCCACTTATATGAGCTACCTAGAGTAGTCAAATTCATGGAGTCAGAATTTCATGGACTAGATTGGTACTTGCAAGGGACTAGAGTTGGGAGGAGAAATGGGAAGTTGTTTAATGGGTACAGGGTTTCAGTTTTGAAAGATGAAAAGAGTTCTGAGAGTTGACAATGTGAATATACTTAACACTACTGAACTGTGTACTTAAAGATGATTAAAAGATGGTAAATTTTATGTTATGTGTATTTTACCACAGTTAAAAAATACAAGATGCAATAAAAACACAACTTAATGACTCAAAACAGCAATTTATTATTATCTCTTACAAATCTGTGAATTGACTGAACTCAGATGGGTGGTTCTTGTTTCAGGCAGTTACAGTCAGAGAGTCAGCTGGGGCTGCAGTCGTCTGAAAACTCACCTGATGTGGATGTACGAGATGGCTCATTCACATGACTGGCAATGGATGCTGGCTATTGTTTGGGAGATTGGATGGAGCAGTTGACTAAAGTGCATATATATGGCCTCTCTATGTGGTTTGGGCTTCCCATAGTATAATGATTGGTTTCAGGAGGGAACTTCTTAAGAAAGAGAATCCCAAGAGTGAGATTTTCTAAGAGACCAAGGTCAAAGCCAAAAGACTTCTTCTGACCTAGCTTAGAAACCATGCAGTGTCACTTGTACTGTTGGTGACAAGTGATTCGCATGTTCACCTAGATTCAAATAATTAGAACTATACAAGAACAGCAATACCAAGAGACATGCATCATTGGGGGCTCATTTTTGAAGAGTACCTCCTGCAGTATTTTTGCAGCCTAAATTTCAAGTTTAGCAGTAGAAGATAAAACTGCAAAGGTAGATAGGGGTAAGTTTGTGTAGTTTCTTAAATAACAATGGAGGTTCTGGTGGGTTAAAAAGTGTTCCCAACTCTTCTGATCTCTCCGTGTATTAGGATTTTTCATCTATGCCTCCTTCCATGTGACTTTACAGTGCCCCTCAGTGGATGTGGTATACTTCCCTGTCCCATTTACTTTGGGTTTAGCCATGTGATTAGCTTTGGCCAATGCAATATGAGCAGATGAGAAATATGTCTCATAAGAAGTTTTAAATGTCTGTGCAAATGTGTGTGCATAGTTTGTCTTGGTGTCTTTTGCTCCTATCACCATCTATGAGAAGAACATTTCCCCAAGTAGCTTCTGTTTCTCCTGGCTGGTTCACAAAATGAGAGACACAGGGAGCATATTTGAACCTGAACTCAGGTAAGCTTAACCAAACCACAACTGGCCTGAAGACCTTCTGTTATTCAAAATAATATCACGTGTTTATTTCTTGTTATAAGCCAGTGAGCTTTGGGGATTGTTCGTTGCTGCAACAAAAGCTTACTAATACAGTGGCTAACAATCATGAGTACTTTTACTGTGATGGGCTCTTTGCTGGACACCAAACATTGATTATCTCGTATAACGAATCAGGTGTGCCGTGCTAAGGAATTTAGTCTTTATCTTGTGAGTGGTTGGATCCTTTTAAGGAATTTAAGTAAGGAGATGTTCAGATTCATATTTTAAAAAATGCTCTACACTGGAAATTGACACAACATTGTAAACTGATTATAGCTCAATAAAAAATGTTGAAAAAAGAAACACTTAAAAATATTTTTCAGGCATCAGCATAGAGAGTAGACTTGGGGATGCATATCAGTTAAGAGGGTATTAGAACAGAGGTTCTTGTAGTTGGATATGTAAGTAATTGTGTCTGAACTAGGATAGCAGTAACAGGAATAGAGAAAGAGGTATGGATTTTAGAAGGGAAAATTAATTCATTTTGAAAATGTTTTTGCTTTATTTATACTAGTTATTTTGCCAAGTACTCGGATACAAAAGTAAATGACATATAGCTTTTGCTTTTAAGGAATTTAGAGTCTGTTGAGGAAGATTCATATAAAAAGTTGGTTGCAATACTGAATGACAGATACTTTGATAACATAAGTACAGTGTGCTATGGGAGTATATGAGAGGTATGCCTAACACAATGCTGGGGAGTCAGGGACAGCTTTCAGGGGAAATGATTTCTAAAGCTGATATCTAAATGATAAATAAGAGTTACCCAGACAAAAATATATGAGGAGAACTTCCAGGAACAGAGGACAATATGCAGAGTAAGAAAGGTGATAGAAAGCATGGTGAGTTTGTGAAATTGCAAATAGTTTAGTATGGAGCCTGGTATGGCAATGGGGAATGTTGAGAGATGAACACAGATGGCAAGAAGTATCTTGATCAGGTAATATGCTATGTCATGTTGAGGAGTTTGGCCTTTATCCTAAGGGCATTGGGCAAATATTTAATTGTTTTGTTCAAGTTTGTACCTTATGAAGGAGACTGAATGGGGAAAAATAGAAGTAGGGAGAACATTTACAGGGTTGTTGAAGTAGGTCCATAAATTTATTGAACTCTAACTATGTTCCAGGTGTTGTGCTAGGCACTGGGGATATAATGTTGAACAAAAGACAAACCCTGCCCTCTTGAAGCTTACTCTTTAGGGAATGGGGAAGATATTAAGTATATTTATTAAATAGTATATGTGTGCTAAGTACCATGAAGAAGTACAGGATTCCTGTACTTCTAAAAGCTAGAAGCTTTTACAAGCTAAAGGAGAGGACCTGGTATTGTTTCAGGTGGGGGAAATACATGTTCAACTAGGGGAGTGAAGTTTAAACCATGGACAGAATAAAGAATAGGGGTTAACCAGGTAATAGGAGTTGGGGTTTGTGAGTAAATTATGTTCTTGTATGGGGACTAGAATATGCTGTGGCCTGAATTGGAAAGGACATAGTATATTTCAATTATTGAGAAAGGTACAGTAAGATTGGAATGGAAAGAGTGGTGGGACAGAATGACATATGACAGAACTGAATAGGTATACAGTGTTCAGATTGTGTAGAACCCAGTAGATCATGTTATATCAAATTTGGTCTTTACTCTAAGAGAAGTGGGAGCAGATAAGTGACATGGTTCTGTTTTAAACTGTAAAAAGAACACTCTGTGCTGTGTGAATAGTTAATTAGAGGAGCATAAGTGCAAACAGGGATACCAGGTAATATGCTCTTGAAAGAGTCCTGGCAAAAGATAATGGTGGCTTGGTCTTGTGTAGAAATAATGGATCCAGGAAGAAGAGGGAAGAATTAAAAGACATTTAGGAAATATAATTAATAGGACTTGGCATATGGTGAAACCACCTACCCAGACTGGGAAGACCGCAGGTGATTTGTGTTTAGGAAAAGGGGGGAGAATTTTTGAGTTCAATATTGGACATGTTATGTTAGATACATTTGGGACATCTAAATGAAGATATAAAATAGGCAAATTGATACATGGGTCTGGAGCTCAGAGCTGGAGATATCTGTTAATAGTTGACATGTAGCAGTTAAAGTCATGGAAAAGGATGAAACTCTCCCAGAGGAAGAATAACAAATAAAGAAGCAGTCAGGAGGCAGCCTTGAGGATATGTGATGGTCATGTGGAGGAGGAGCTGGCAGAGGCCACTGAGAATTAGAAATTGTGGCTGAATAATCCTCAGGAAGGAAGTGGTGAGATTCCCATTTTACAGCTGAGGAAAATGAGGCTCAAGGAACTTAAGTGATTCGTATACAGCAAGGAAATTAGTAAATGACAGGGTCCAGAGTGGGATGCCTGAATCTAAATCCTTTGCCCTTGCTATAAACCCAAGCAGAATTTCTTGATGCACAGATCTTTACCACAACTATTGTTTAGCTTTTCTCATGGAGTAAATAATAAGTTTTTGAGAAGTTTTTAATTTCTTTTTTTGTTTTTTATTAGGAGCCCCATCTGAGAAGCTTTGCCTTTGAAAGTTAGAAGCTGTATATACCCTAAGTCAGGGGATGTCCCAAGGGTGGGAGTTACAGAGGATTATGACACTGTAAGCTCTAACTTTTGTCAGTTCTTAAGAAAGTCTATTGTTACTGTTGTCTCTTGCCACTGCCTTCCCTCTTTGACCCTGTCTTAAAACAAAAATCCAGCAAGACCTCAGCTATAGCTAAGCAGGAACACTTATCATCACTTGACTCCATATGCAGGTTGTAAATTTATAAATGTGCAGGAAGATGAGTCTCTGGAATGAAGTCGTTAGTGAGTTTCCATGGAAATGCTCATGCCTAACAGTTTTTATATAGAACCAGGAAGTAATAGAAAAACGAAAAGCAACAGCTTCAGACAGAAAACAAAGGGCAATGAGTCCATTAAACTTGACTTGAAGCGCAAAGTATATTGCTACTGCCCTTTAGGATGGGCCTTCAAGACATTTATTCTATCAGCAACATTTTAGAAATCTAAAGAAAATATCATTGATAACTGGCTAGCAGTACATCATAGTGATGACAGCTGTTCCCAAGAGATGGCAGGACAAGAATATATGTGTTAGGAAAAGTGAGAGAGATTATTGAAAGAAGAGCAGAGACTGAAAAGGAGAAAATTGAATAAAGTTTGATGGTGAGTCTAAAAGAGAAATATACTAATTCATTATTTTTAAAAATAAAATGACTTTCATCAGTCCTCCACATGTATTTAGCCTAGAAATTTTATATTTTCTAGATAAGGAATTTGAGACCTACCCAAGTTTCTTAAGTGACTTGTCTAAAGTTAGACTTCTAGAAACTGGCAAGTGCTACAGCCCTAGTTTTATTCCATTTCATCAAACTAGTCAATACTACAGGTGAAGGAAGTCAATGAATAGCTAAAGGTAGATTTTATGGGTTATGTTTTTAAATGTTTTAACAGCTTCTTTTTGCCATTTTTTCATTAAGTAGGGACAGGTATATTTTTAGAAGATGTTTACCATCTTCCAATAGCGATGACAATTAGAGGTGTCAAGACCACAGAAATGCTTCAGAGATATGAAGTTCTCTGAGTTTTACTTGAATTTCCTTTTATGGAAAACATGAATTTTTATTTCTTAGAGAAGATGCTTAAAACAGAGATGATCCCAGAATGTTCAGGTCACACTATTTAATTTGAAGCACGCTTGTTGAGGTATCTACTTGAGACTTCTACATTAAGGTATGGAGGGATCTGGGGTCAGAGAGATTATAAAAAGGTTAAGGCAAAAAGTTTGTGACTAAGGAAAAGAATATTGTGAGGGTATTTGGAGGGAGACTTTTATTTGCTGTCTGAATGGGGTTGAGCAGGACTAGGTACAAAAGAGAGAATACAGTAATTCATTTTATGAGGAGGTTCCTATTACTAAGACCAAAGCCTTTCCTCACAGTAGTGTCAGACCTAAGATAAGAATTAAATGCAACAAAGCCCTAGATGTTTAAAAAAATTTAATAACAAGAAGTACAGAAAAATGTAACAAATAATCAAGATACAATAGATGTTAACTTACTGAAAATATGATTCAGAGCTAAGTTCTTTCTGACCTTCCTTCCAGTTGACAAATAAAGATAAAATTTCACATCCTCATCTCTTTCTTCTCACTGTCCCAGGGTAAGTATTCTAAAATTAGTGTGTATTATTTCTTTGAAAGCTAAAAAATTTTAACTATATAGGTATAGATCCATAAACTATAAATAATATTGTATTGACTATTTTAATGTACCTGAAATGTATCAAACTATATTCTAAAACTTGCTTTTGTCAATTATCAATATATTTTAAAAGAGTTATCCATGCTGATATGTGGTAGCTCTAGTTTATCCATTTTAGATACTGAACTGTGCTCCATTTCATGAAAGTCTATAGATTATTTATCTATTATACTACTAATAGATAGTCAAGGTATTTTCTCTTTTTTCTCCCTCCTTGCTAATACAAATAGGGCTCTAATGAGCATCATTGTGTCTTCTTTTACATATCTTGGAGAATTTCTCTAAGCCCTTGCTACCTAAAGTGTGGCCAGTGAAACATCAGTTTCAGAACTACCTAGGATTTTGTTAGAAATGAAGAATCTAAGGCACCATTCTAGACTTAACTGTATCAGAATTTACTTTTTTTATCAAGATCCCCCAGGTGATTTGCATACACAAAGTTTGAGAAGCACTATTCTAAGGTAGTTGTTCTCAACCCTAGCTGTACCCAGGGAGTTATAAAAACATGAATGCCCTAAGTTGGTATCTATATCTATTCTTGTCTCTTGACTTTCCCCTTCCTGAGTCTGCATCCCTTCTTCAATCATTTTATCTTAACAAAATTATTTGAATTTTATTTTAGTAAAAAGAGACTGGAATTTAAAAATAACTTCATTTAAACAGCATGAAAGGAACCCCAAAAACAAAATAAAATATAAATGTAATGATAAGTTACAGACTAATTCCTCTACAGTCTCTGTAATTATCTTTATAGTTGGCCTTGAATCTTGGGGCTGATATAATCAAATGTGTACATAGTACCTCATTATGTCTTTTTGTGAATTTATGTTATGGGATCCTAGGTAGGGCCTTACATTTTCCAGTATGTACCTAGCTGTAACTAAATTCTCAGCCATGGCATTGTGAATTTTCCTCCCAAATGTGACAATTATATTTACCTTTCTCCATGTGATATCCAGTCTGGTGGTGATAAAAACAAAAGGTTAACACAACTGACTACAACACCAGGCCAGCATGATATGTGGTTACACACTACATAGATTACAGCTCAGATATGTAGGTTGGTGCTGCAGTAGTAAACAGAGAAGAACATATATGGAGTCAACAGGGATAGAACCTATCTGGTTATAACATTCCTAATGGGAAGCAAAAGGAAGGTCAAAATAGTGCTTTAAAATTGCCTAAAGTGTCTTCCTACATTACTTATCTCACATTCAAGAAATAAAATGAGACCTTCTATGTTATAGCAAAGCTATATCAGAGCATTCCACTTAAGGAGAGCTTACTAAGGTTAACCAATGAGCTACATGTGGCTAAATGGAATGAATGCTTTATCTTAAATCAATTGAATCTTTATCTTGCAAAGCTTTTGTCATCGTTGATGTTGGGTTTTTTTATTTAAAAAATTTTTTATTGAATTATAATCAGTTTACAATGTTGTGTCAATTTCCGGTGTACAGCACAATTTTTCAGTCATACATGAATATGCACATATTCATTTTCATATTCTTTTTCACCATGAGCTACTACAAGATACTGAATATATTTCCCTGTGCTATACAGTATACTTATCTATTTTATGTATATCATTCAGTATCTGCAGATCTTGAACTCCCACTTTACCCCTTCCCATCCCCCTCCCCCGGCAACCACAAGTTTGTATTCTATGTCTATGAGTCTGTTTCTGTTTTATATATAAGTTCATTTGTTGTCTTCTTCTTTTTTTTTAGATTCCACATATGAGTGATAACATATGGTATTTTTCTTTCTCTTTTGGGCTTATTTCACTTAGAATGGCATTCTCCAGGGACATTCATGTTGCTGCAAATGGCATTATGTTGTCATTTTTATGGCTGAGTAGTATTCCATTGTATAAATATACCACCACTTCTTTATCCAGTCATCTGTCAGTGGACATTTAGGTTGTTTCCATGTCTTGGCTATTGTAAATAGTGCTGCTATGAACATTGGGGTGCAAGTTTCTTTTTGAATTAGGATTCCTTCTGGATATATGCCCAGGAGTGGGATTGCTGGGTCATATGGTAAGTCTATTTTTAGTCTTTTGAGGAGTCTCCATACTGTTTTCCACAGTGGCTGCACCAAACTACATTCCCACCAATACTGTAGGAGGGTTCCCTTTTCTCCACAGCCTCTCCAGCATTTGTTATTTGTGGACTTTTGAATGATGGCCATTCTGACTGGTGTGAGGTGATACCTCATCATAGTTTTGATTTGCATTTCTCTGATAATTAGTGATATTGAGCATTTTTTCATATTCCTATTGGTCATTTGTATGTTCTCATTGGAGAATTGCTTGTTTAGGCCTTCTGCCCGTTTTTGGATTGGGTTGTTTGTTTTTTCTTATTAAATCATATGAGCTGTTTATATATTCTGGAAACCAAGCCCTTGTCACTTTCATCTTTTGCAAATATTTTCTCCCATGTTCATACTGTATTTTTGAGACATTTTTCTATTTGCTTCCATGATGCCACATTCCTGATTTTCCACTTGATTCTCCAGCCACATGTTTTTCAGTCTTCTTTACCTACTGATGCATGTTTTGTATGCTTTATAGCTCTACTAAGAATGTTTCATTCATAATCTCATATGTTTTTACAAACACATGCAAATATTTCCATAGGATAGATTCCTTGAGGTGAAATTGCTTGGTCAAAATGAACACACATTTAAAATTTTGATAGATTACTGCCTAATTGCCATTCAAAAAGGCTTTCTGGTTTACATTCCTACCAAGAGCAAGAGGAAGTGCTCATTCCCCTATGTGTTATCACCATTGCTGGATATCCTCAGTCTTTGAAATGTTCTCCAATTGAATGCTTTATTTTCTCATTTTCCTGATTAATAGTAAGGTTGAGCTTATTTTAATAAATTTATTATCCATACATACATACATTGTCTATATTCTTCTATAAATTGTCTATTATTTTTCCTTGCTTTTTTTGAGAGGTGATTTGAGACAGTAGGTCTGACACATATATTGTAAATATTTCTTCAGTCTGTGTTATAATTTGTGGTGTTTTTTCTCTACAGATAATTTTACCTTTCCACATATTTAAGCCATCTAGAATTTATTTTTGGGTGTGGACTGGAGTATGTCATTAACTTTAACTTGTTCCAAATGTGTAGCCAATTTTACCTCCACTATTAATAAATAGTTCATCCTTTCTCTGCTTATCTGAAGCACCATGTTCATTATACATTAAATTTCCTTGTGAATATATTCCAGTACAGGTTTTCCTTCAATGTCTTATAGTTTTCAGAGTATGAATCCTCTTTGGCTATATTTATTTCTATCCATTTTATTCTTTTTGATGCAATTATAAGTGAGAGTGTTTTCTTAATTTCTCTTTCTGATAGTTCATTATTAGTGTATAGAAACACAACAGATTTCTGTATATTAATTTTGTATCCTCAGACTTTACTGAATTCATTTATTAGTTCTAACAGTTTTTAAATAGCATTGTAAGATTTTCCATATGTAGTATCATGTGATCTGCAAACAGTGACAGTCTTACTTCTTTCCCAATTTGGATTCCTTTTATTTCTTTTTCTGTCTGATTGCTGCGGCTAGAACTTTTGATACTATACTGAATAAAAGTGGTGAGAGTGGCATCCTTGTTTTGTTCTTAATCTTAGAGGAAATGCTTTCAGCTTCTCACCATTGAGTATAATGCTGACTTTGGGTTTATTGTATATGGTCTTTATTATGTTGAGTTATGTTTCCTCTATACCTACTTTGTTGAGAGTTTTTATCATAAATAAATGTTGAATTAAAAAAAAATTTTTGGCTGGGGAGGTAGTTAGGTTTACTTATTTATCTATTTTTAGTGGAGGTTGAACCCAGGACCTTGTGTATGCTAGGCATGTGCTCTACTACTTGAGCTACACCCTCCCTGAATGTTGAATTTTGTCAAAAGCTTTTTCTGCATCTATTGAGATAATCACATATTTTTTATTCTTAAGTTTGTTAATGTGGTTTACCATGTTGATTGATTTGTGGATATTGAACTATCCTTGTATTCCTGGGATAAATCCCACTTGATCATGGTATAGGATCCTTTTAATGTATTGTTGAATTCGGTTTGGTAATAATTTGTTGAGGATTTTTGCATCTATATTCATCCAATACATTCACATGTAATTCTCTTTTTTTGTGGTGTCTTTGTCTGGCTTTGGTATCAAGATGATACTGACCTCATAGAATGAGTTCAGAACTGTTCCTTTCTCTGCAATTTTTTGGAATAGTTTCAGAAGGACAGGTGGTAACTTTCTTTAAATGTTTTGTCAAATTTCCTTGTGAAGCCATCTGGTCCTGGACTATTGTTTGCTGGGGAGTGTTGTTGTTGTTTTAATTTTTTAAAAATATTGATTCAATTTTAATACTAGTAGTTGATTCATTTATATTTTCTATTTCTTCCTGATTCAGTCCTGAGAGATTGTATGTTTCTAGGAATTCATCCATTTCTTCTGGGTTGTTCATTTATTGATTAAGATTAAATAATCTCTTAAATCAACTGTACTTCAACTAAAAAGCAAGTAAGCAAACATCCCATTCAAAATATGGGCAGAAGAACTGAATAGACATTTTTCCAAAAAAGGAAATGCAGATGGTCAACAGGAGCATGAAAAGCCACTCAACTTCACCAATATCAGGGAAATGCAAATCAAAATCACAATGAGAGACCATCTCACACCTGTCAGAATAGCCATCATTAAATGTTGTCTTAGTTTCTGGTGTACAGCATGGATGGACTTGGAGGGCATTATGCTAAGTTATATAAGTCAGACAAAGAAAGACAAATGCTGTAAGATATCACTGACATGGAATCTAAAAAAAATACAACAAACTGGTGAATATAACAGAAAGAAACAGACTCACAGATGTAGGGAAGGAACTAGTGGTTACTGGTGGGGAGAGGGTAGGTGGAGAGGCAAGATGGAGGTGGAGGATTAATACAAACCATCAGGTATAAAATAAGCTACAAGGATGTGTTGTACAACATGGGGAATATAGCCAATATTTTATAATAAATATAAATGGAGTATAACCTTTAAAAATTGTGAATCACTGTATTGTATATCTGTAACATGTAATATTAGACATCAACTATACTTCAATTTAAAAATGTGATATTGTAAAATAAATACACAAATAAATAAAGGTAAAATTTTAAAAAATATTCTCTTAAGAGCCTTTGTATTTCTTTGGTGTTGATTGTAACTTCTCTTTCACTTCTTATTTTATTTGGGCCCTCTCTTTTTCTTCTTGATGAATATAGGCAAAGTTTTACTGACTTTGTTTATCTTTTTAAAGAACCAGATCTTGGTTTTATTTATCTTTTTTATTTTTTTAGTCTCTATTTTATTTATTTCTGCTCTGATCTTTATTATTTCTTTCCTTCTACTATCTTTGGGTTTTGATTTTTCTTCTTTTTCTAGTTTTTAGGTGTAAGGTTAGATGGTTTCTTAGTATTCTTAGTTATAAGTTTTCTCCTTTTATCACTTTGAACATACCGTGCCACCCCCCCCCCTTTTTTTCTTCACCAATCTAGGTACATGTTAATTTTGTTGATATTTTTAAAGAACCAACTTTTGGCTTCATTGTTCCTGTTATTTTCCTATTCTTTATTTAGCTTATCAACACTATAATATTTATTATTTCCTTCCTTTTTCTACCTTTGTATTTAGCTTGCTCTTCTTTTACTAGTACCGTAAGATATAAAATTTGGTTATTGGTTTAGGTTCTCTATTCTATTTTAATGTAGGCATTTACAACTATAAATTTTCCTTCTGATCACTGCTTTCATTTTATCTCATAAGTTTTGGTATGTTGTGTTTTCATTTTTTTGTCTCAAAGTATGTTCTAATTTCACTTTTAATTTATTGTTTTATCCATTGATTCTTTTGTATTAATTTTCACATATTAGAAATTTTCCTGTTTTCCTTCTGTTATTGATTTTTATTTTTATTCCATTATGGTCAGAAAAGATACTTTTTGTGACTTAATTTTTAAAGAAATGTATTGAGACTTGTTTTGTGGCCCAACATATTATCTAGCCTGGAAAATGTTCCATATGCACTTGAGAAAAATGAACATTCCTCTCTTTTTGAGTGAGTGTTCTTATGTATGTCTGTTAGGTATAATTGGTTTATCATGTTGTTCAAGCTCCCTATTCTGTTATTGGTTTTCTTTCTAATTCTATCCATTATTGAAAGTGAAGTGTTGATGTCTCCAACTATTTCTATAGGGCTGTCTATTTCTCCCTTCAATTCTCAGTTTGCTTCATGTATTTTGGGACTTTGTTGTTATGCATGTGCATATTTATTATTATAACTTCCTGGTGGATTGACCATTTTTATCAATATATAGTATCTTTTATTTCTTAAAATTTTTTGTTTTAAAACTATTTTCTTTGATATAGTATGGCTATCCCAGCCCTCTTTTGCTTGCTATTTGCATGAAATATGTTTTTCATTCCCTCATTTCCAACCTATTGTGTCTTTGCCTCTAAAAGGAGTCTCTTGTAGACAGTGTATAATTAGACCACATTAAAAAAATTATCATGCCAATGTCTAACTTTGAATTAGAGAATTTAATTCATTTACATTTAAAATAATGACTGAAAAGTAGGGACTTAACCCTATCATTTTATTATTTGTTTTCTATATCTTTCTTATATATTTTTTCCTCTCAATTCCTCCATAACTGCCATTTTTGTGGTTAATTCTTCCTTTCTTTTTTTTCTCCTTTTTCAGTTTTATTAGGTAGAATTATTATAGTTTGACTGCAGATACACATTATATTGCATGTAAATACATATATACAGTATTTAGTTTACATATATGTACTAATTATTGTTTCTAAGAACAGATTAGATCTTTAGCTTTTTAAACTTACATAGTTATCAAAGGAATAAAGCCAACTACAAAAGAAGAATCAACAGAATGGGGTAATCCAATCATAAAGGACAGTCAAATGTGCTTACATATATTCAAGAAATCAAAATAATAATTAGTTCATTTGTGTCCTTATTATTATTGTTATTATTTTTAGATTCTCATATAAATGATGTCATATGGCATTTTTCTTTCACTTTCATTTTTTGTGGTTAATTCTTCATTGTATGTGTGTCATTTTGATTTGTTCTTCATTTCCCTTGCTGCATATTTTTTAGTTTTTAGCTTAGTGGTTACACTAAAACAAATTGTAACCCCAATTTATTGGCATTTATAATTAACATCTTAACTTTATCAATTTTTAACTAATAGCAACTTGGTTTCAATAGTACACAATAACTGCCTTTACAGCTCCAGTCCCCTCCCTTATGTTGTTTTTGTCACAAATCATGTCTTTGTGCATTGTGTGCCTGTTTAAGTAGATTTATAATTATTGTTTTAAGCATTTGTCTTTTAAATAGTACAGGAAAAGAGATGAGTTATAAACCAAAATAATAATAATACTGTGTTTTCTATTTCCCTAGGTAGGTAGCTTTACATTGTTCTTTACTTTTCATATAGCTTTGAGTTACTATCTAGTGTCCTTTCCTTTCAGCTTGGAAGACTCCTTTAGCATTTCTTGTAGGGTGGATCTACAGGTCTTGAACTTCCTTAGTTTGGTGTTTGACAGGGTTTCCTTAAATTCCTGGAGCTAAAAAACAAAAAACAAAAACATCAAAATTAAAAAAAAAAAACCTTTTTAGGTACATAAGATTGGCTCTATGTTGTGGCACTCTTTTAACATTTAGCTGGGTCATTTACAAGTCTATCTTAACCATTAGTGTTTGCATGTAGTCTGAAAGTCACTCAGAGATAAATGTTTAAGGTCTTCTCAGGCCTTTTCTGAGCGTATGTTCAGTCCTGGGTATGTCTGTGGCTTTCTGGATTTCCAGCTATATGCAGAAGATTTAAATGCCATTATTCTCACACTCATATTTCCTTTCCCAACCTTCTCTTTCCCCATGATTTCCAGTTTATCTATTGCTAGTGCCTACTGTTTCTTGCTCCAGATTCCTTTGGCCAATTGTTTTGCCTTTACTTTCTGCAAGTGCCATTTGGAAATCCACTTCAGCCCTGGGAATGCTGAAAGTCAGGTGAAACCAAGACAAGTCCTTGCACTGGCCCTTTTAGGATGCTGCCAGACTGTTTGAAACACACAATCACAAATTCTTTGAGAATAAAGTCCATGGTACTCCCTTTGGCATTAGCAAACTTGCATCAGGAAAGTCAGCTGTCAAGTTCATGGTCACTGCTTTATCTGGGGAAAGGAAGATGGTAGGGGGCAATTCAAAAAGCCACAGCATTCTCTTAATACAATGCAGCAGCTTCTTTCTTCATTAAAATTTCCTTTGGTTGTTGTATGTTTTTGACTAGTTTCCAGAATCCTGCAAAGTTGATTCTGAGATTCTTTTTCCAGTTTATCTGTTGCTTTTGTAGAGTAAGAGGGCTATGGAGTTCCCTATTCTGCCATTTCCTTTGATATTACTCTCTTTGTTCATTTTAAAATATAGCTATTAAGTTTCCTTATTCCTTTTTTATTCTCTAATGGCTGGTAATTTTCACTTCCTATTTTTACTCGTGGTTACTTAAAAATTTTCTTTTCATCAATTTTATAAAAAGCTAACACCTGTGTTTATAAAGTAAACACCTGTGTAATCATAATTAAATTCAAGAAACAGAACACTACCAACACCCTAAAGGCCCACTGTGTGTCCCTTGGAAATCATTGCTCACTAATTCCTTCATAAAAGAAACTTATATCTTGAATTTTGTGATTAGAATGTCTTTGTTTTCATTACAGTTTTACCACCCATATGTGCATCCCTACACAATATTGTAGAGTTGTGCTTGTTTTTATAAATGCAATCACAGTGCATATATTTTATTGTATTGGTTCTTGTTTCTTTTATTCAACATTAAATTTGTGAAACTCACACATATTTGGGAAAGTGAGAGTTCAAATATTTTGCCCACAAAAAGTAGCTGTTCGCCTTTTTATTCTTGAGGTGTAAGAGTTTGATATAGTCTGTATACAAGTCCCTTGTCAGATGGATATTTTGTAAACAATTTCTCTCAGTTTGTGGCTTACCTTTTCATTTTCCTAATAGTCTCTTTGGAAGAAAAAAAGCCTTTACTTTCAATGAAGTCCAATTCATCAATTTTTCTTTTATATATTGTGGTAGTTGTATTCTATTTTAAAAATATTTTCCTATTCCAAGTCACTCAAAAAATTTCTTAAGTTTTCTAGAACATTTATGGTTTTAGCTCTTACATTTAGGTTTAGATTGATTTCAAGTTAATGATTTTTATGGTGAAAGGTAATGGTCAAGTTTCTTTTTTTCTTTGCACATGCATATTTAATTGTTCCAGTGCCATTTGTTGAAATGATTACCCTTTCCCCACATAACTGCCTTTTCATTTTTCTGTACATAAATTGGCCATACATGTGTGAGTCTATTTCTCTACACCTCACTGTGTTTCATTGATCTATATATTTATATTTATGTCACCACTGCACTGTCATAATTACAGTAGTTTTAAAATAAGTCTTTAAATAACTATCACTACTATTTTCTTTTTCAAAATAGTTTTGGTTATTTTACATTCCTTGCATTTCTATATGAATTTTAGAATCAGTTTGTCACTTTCTATGAAAGAGTCTGCTGGAGATTTTGGTTAGCATTGCATTGAATCTACATAATAATATTAATGATAATGAAACTTCTGATCTGTGAACATAAGTTGGCTCTCTCTTTATTTTGGTCTTTGATTTCTCCCCACAATGATTTCTAAATTCTGCTTTTCATATTGTGCACATCCACTGTCAAATATTTCCTTTTCATTTGAACATTTTTTGGATGCTATTTAGAAGTATTTAATTTTTCATCTTTTGGCTGTTATTATAAATGGTAATTTAAAAAAATTATGTCAATTTCTAAGTGTTTAGTATGTAGAAATGCAATTCATTTTGTATATTGACCTTATATAATTACTAAATTTTTCATAATTCACATATTAATTCTGGTAGCTTATTTGTAGATCTCTAAGATTTTCTACATAAATGGTTATATCTACTGCTAATAAATAAAAATTTATCCTTTTCTTTTCAAGCCCTCTGCTTGTTTTACCTGTATCTTTCCTTATTGCACTGGATAGTACCTCCAGTACAATGCTGAATAGAAGTCTTATCTTAAAATAGTATTATACCACTTTTTAATGTAATCTAGGAATCTTATAGGATTATATTTCCATTTCTCTCTTCAAGCTTCTGTGCTATTTTTTTGTTGCACATTTTACTTCTACATATGTTTTAAGCTCACCACAATGACTGTGTTGTCATTTTTATTTAAACAGTTATTCTTTCCCTCCTCTTTTACTTTTAACTGTTTTTGGCAAAGTTGCACTGTGTAAACTGTTCAGTAAATAGCCGCAGCTCACACAGCATGTTAAGTCCATATACATTATCAGCAGCAAATTTAGAAACAGAGGCAAAACAGATTGAGCTATAAGTCTTGTTTTTTTTTTTTTTAAGAGAAAAGAAGGACTATGTTAGGTCCAATATAAACAAGTGATGGTTATAAGGGACATCACCTGCCATCCGCTTAAGTTTTAATATTTACAAATGTATAATTTTAAGGTAACAAAGCAGTTGGTTGTATTCTATAACACAACATCAAAAGCTTTCAGAAAGGAAATTCACCTTTATTTTCTTAGTGGCATCTAACAGACATTCAAATAAGATGAATCTTAACTTGTGAATGGTGGTGTTATCTTACACTCCAAAGTAATCTGTTAAATTAGAATCAGAATAGAATTGTGTCCAAGAAAAGAGAAATCACTCTTCAAATTCAGAATCTACAAACTAAGTTTTCCATTTTGCGAAACTCCTTCTTTTAATATTGGACTTGGTTCTATGAGTTTATATTTTTCATCAAATTTGTAAATTTTGGCCATTATTTCTTCAAATAATTCTACTAGCCTCTCAGTCTCCAGTTATACATATGTTAAGTGACTTGTTGTCCTAGAGCTCACTGATAATCTATTCATTTTTCAGAGTATTCTTTCTCTGTTTCATTTTGGATAGTTTCTATTGCTATGATGAATGGTTTAGTAGTTTTTCTACAATGTCTAATCTGTTGTTAATCCAATCCAATGATTTTTCATGTCACATATATTTTTCTCTAGAATTTTAATTTGGGTCTTTTTATGTCTTCTGTCTCCTTCCTCATCATGTTCATGTTCTTCTCTACCTTCTTGTATATATGGCATATATCTTAAATTGCTGGTTTTCATCTTTGTCTAATAATTCTATCATCTGTGTCATTTATGATTCTTTTTCTCTGGATTGATTTTTCTCCTCATTATAGATTATATTTGCCTATTTCTTAAAGATGTTTTTATTGGAGGCCTGGTAATTTTTTATTGGATGACAGGCATTGTTTTGTAAATTGTTGTGTGTTGAATTGTTTGTGTGTTCCTTTAAATATTTTTGTGGTTCGTTCCAGAACAAAGTTACTTAGAAAATTTTTGATCTGTTCAAGCCTTGATTTTCAGCTTTGTTAGGCAAGCTCAGAACAGCCTTTAGTCTAGAGCTAATTTGTACCCACTATTAGTATGATGTTTGCTACAGATTTGTTTGTAACTACTTTTCATCATATTAAATAAATTCCTATCCATTCATAGTTTTAAAGACCTATTATCATCAATGGAACAATTTTTCTTCAACTATAGAAATGTATGATTTTTTCTCCTTTATTTGTTAATATGATGAATTACATTGATTTTAAAAATGTTAGGCACTCTTCCATTTCTGAAATAAACCCAACTTGCTCATGGTGTTTTATCTTTTTTATATATTTCTTTATTCAGTTTGATCATCTTTTGTTTAGGAGCTTTGCATCTATATTTTTGAGTAAGAATCACCTGTAGTTCTCTTTTCCTTACTATTTTTATCAGGTTTAGTATCAAGGTTATGTTGGCCTTGTAACATGAGTTGAACTATTTCCTCATTTTCTCTTTGCAGGAAGATGTTGTGTAATATCTTCAAAATGTTGGCCTTATTTCTTCTTTAAATGCTTTAATTCACCAAAGACATCTTGACCTGAATCTTTATCTGTAAGAAGATGTTTAATTACAGAGTATTTTAAAACTTGCTATAGAATTAATCAAACAATATACTTCATCTATTGTTTTTGTCTTGATAGTTATATTATTTTCCTTTCTTAGGGATATCTGGGAGAATATCCTAGCTAGGTCTTCCAAATCACTAATTTAATTTTTATCTATCTTCTTTTTCCTCAATTTTCTTTTATTTTGAGTTTTAAACATTTTTAACAATAAATATTTTAATTTCTTAGAGATCAGATTGATGCATGTTCATAGGACTGTGTTCTTATTTTATTGTTTTGATGTACTGTTGACTTTCTCTGAGGCTATTAAATTAACTCATTTTAAAGTCTTTTTAAATTATCTCTTTCTCTTGGGGAAAATTGCTCAATTTGTTCATCTTGTCTCTTTTCTTTCATTACCATGGTTTTCTTCAAATATTTGGTGATTCTTGATTGCCTATTCATAGTCACCAAAGAAGGTCTTGGCTCATAATTAGTAGCTGATAAGAGTTTCTTTAGCAATTATGGAGAGTACATTGCCTCAATAAGCTTCTTCACAAAATGGAGGATTGTATAGGTGGGTGGTTGTGCTGACAGGCTTCCCTCCAGAGTGCTTTGGTATGAAACTGCTAGGCAAGTCAGGGATTTTTATTATTGCCAAAATAAGGAAGTCCTCATCCTGGGGTAGGATACTTTAGTGTGTTTAACTCCTATGCAGAGCTATATTTTTCCCATATCCTCCCATTTTTTGTTGAGATTTGATGATATCTTGCTAGTCTCAATATACATTATAGAAATTATATATATAAGTTAATATACTCCATGTTTTTAAAACTCAAAATTGATACTTGGGACAAAATACTGTATCAAGGTACTGTTTATACACAACTTGGTATTTGTGTTTGTGTTGGGATGTTTAGATAACTATTCCAGCTGTTCTACAATATTTTACACCATGATTATTTTTCTATGACCTGCTTATGTTTCCTGCTTTTGCTTCCACAAAGCTTGGAATTTCTTTGAAGCACCATTATAAAGCATATCTCTTACTTCTACAATAGTTGTCTCTGTCCTCTTTCTATTTTACATTGCATAGTCTGTGCTGTAGTTTCACCATCAGCATTATACCTGCTTTCTATCTTGCAGAAATTCTTCAGTGTTTTTGGTCTAATGATGGTTCCCCTATTTGTAGTTTTTTATTGTAATATATTATTTTTATTTATTTTTTATTATTTCAATGGGAATTTGAGCATTCAAGAAGGTAAATAAGTGAGCTCATTTCAGTCTTAAGTTAGAAGTCTACGTTATCTTTCTAATATTGGCCTACTTTTCCTCCCTTCTTCACTGGAACTTTCCTCCTTATTTTTTCTGAGTTACTAGGAGGTAGTAGATATCACTTGGTTTTTGTGTTTCTTTTGCTTTATAAAATAATTCTCACCTAGTTTCAAACTGTTGAGCTAATTTAATTTACTTCTTTTTCCCCAAATAATCCTCTATAACCCATGATGGTTGGGAGAACTTCTAAGATATTATTCACAATAAATGATTTTTTAATAAGTCAGAGTTATTAGCTTAAAACCTTAAGTAGAGCTATTTAATATGGACTGTAGGTAAATGGATGTCACATACAGGTTTGACCAAGGGAAATAGGTCAGACTTTTCAATCACATTGTGACAGAGCAAGATGAGCTTTTAAAGAGCATTCAGCTTAACTCCTTCATACGTATGTGAAGTAAACTGAGTTAAATAAATTGTTTGAGTTCATACAGCTAGCTAGAGACAGAACCAAGAGTAAATTTTAGACCTTTTGTGCCTTATACGTTGTGCTTTTCGTCATAAAATGATGACAATAAATCCTGTTCTTTCAGGTTATCAGAGTGGTTTAAAGTTCAAATTCAATTCCCTGGCTTTCAAATCTTCTAATCATGTGACCCCCATCTATCTTTTATCATCTTATCTGCTACATATATTTGTTTATCCTTCAAATCGTTACTTGCAAATTCATCCCTCTGTATACTTTTCTCTTTTCTGTGAATATATTGTACATTTCATCATGAATTATTTAATTTTTATTCATTATGCAGTGACATCTTTCCCATGAAGCCTTCTGGACCTTTCAGCAATGGTTCCTACATTTATGTTCCTATAGTACTTTCTCATGGTACAAATTTCATTATACTTGTCAAAGCTTATGATTTGTAACATAGATTAGAGGGTTTTATTTTATGATGGTCCCTTTGGATTGACAATAGGCCTATTTCACCAGCAATCTTGTGCTAAAAGGTGTAAAGGAGTCACACTACCTTATCATGATGTGATGAAAGGAGGGACATGATTTCATTTTTAGAACTGGAGTCAATATTCTTCTCATAAGGAAGAGAAACTGGGAGAGAGAAGATGCTAGAACAGGCTGTCTACTAGCGAGAATAGAAATGGAGCTGGGAAGTTCCTTCTGTGGATATGAAGAATACCCTGGTGAAGCCTTAGACACTCTGTTTAATTGTGAGCAGATGTTAGCTGGGTAAAATCCTCAGAGTAGACCTGAATAGACCATCATAGAGAAGACACAAACTTATTTGAGCTTGGTAATGATGACCAGTTCATTCCTGAAGGGAGATTTGTGATTGGTTCAGGTAATGCTACTATGCCTATGGTGACACAGGAGCTGAGTGTGCCAACAGTGAAAGAAATTCTATGGAGAAATCTTACTTTCAGAGTCTCTAAGCTTTGTTGGGAACTACTCATTGGGCACTTCGAAGACCTGGGCATATGCATATCATTTTGAGAGACCAAAGAGCATTGGAGGGACTTTGAGAGACTGGGGGAAATTTGGTCATTATGTGTTGATGTTATTTTATTTTAAGTCAGATCTCTTCCTACTTTGCCTGGCTATCCAGTAGTGAATTTTTAGTATTCTACATAGAGGTTCAGCCAAACAAATGGTGATAAATCTCCCAGTATGTAAGTCATGCCTTTCATCCTAAATGAATTGTTCTTATGCTTGTGTTATTCCCCCTGCTAGACTACAAGCACAGTTGAAGTGGATACATCAGGGAGCAAGTTGCAGGAGAAGATTGTCTCAATGTCCCTTTTCTGTCCTCTCTTTTCTACTTTCAAACCCCTGGCTTGGCACAGAACTTGGTTCAGGGAGGTGTTTTTGACTGACTGAGTGTATGTTATAAGTTTGATTTCGTGAGCCATAGTTCTGGAGTCATGAGCATGCTGGGGGCAATTTTGCTTCCTAGATAATTTCCTGAAAGCTTATTTACTTATTAAGTACTTTACGGTTTCTGTTGAAACCCAGGTCAGACCATTCACACCAGTCCCATTAAATGATTGAAAAAAGTTCATTTTTTATAGCGATGTCAGATGAGGCATCTGTAGTTATCAATGACCTTTCACAAAGTGGTAGATGGGGCCAACTATTGCAAAATTTGTATTTTACTGATGGTTGACATAAAATAATTAAACACCAAGAAAAGACAGTTTACAATTTGTTGGGTGATTTTATTCATGCCTATAGATGAAGAAAAATTTTTTAAGGTATTCATTCATTTGGGCTTTTGTCAGTTCCAGCCAGCTATTTCACTGAAACACATCAGTTTAACGGATGTAGCCAGGCTGTGCCTTTGTAGTATTATCTTAGGAGGAGAGGAAGATTCCAAACATTGAAATGAGGACAAAATAAATATGAAAAATATCAATGACAAAGTCTAAGGTAGGCATCTGAAAACTTCCTGAAGCTACCTAGAGATACATATTTTTTTAACTTTATTGAAGTTAGAAGGAGGAATACACACCCAAGGATGAATATAAACGCCTGGATATACTAAATTGCTTAGGGTACTTTCAAGGATACTAAAGAACAAATAAGCTTGCCTGTTCTGTGATTATTACCTCTGTCTTAGTTGTTGCCAGAAATCCTACCATGTTGATTTTCTGATTGGACGTATTCTCAGGTTTTTGCTAGTTCCTGAGCTTACCCTTACTGGAGCAGGAAAGGTCATAATATCCTCTGCACACCACTCAGTATGGCCTATAATTAAGCTTTGCTGTCAGTAGACATGGTGCCAGGAAAAGAACCTGCTTTCTACCATGTTGGCACAGTTTGTCAAGGCTACTGTCTTATTTCCCTTGAGTACCACTCCAATCCTCCACCACAAATAGAACCCTGCCTTGAGTCCTAGTCCTTTTTGCTGAGCTCCTGGATACTCAGTAGAGCTCTGAAAACTCTCCCTATCTTGAGATCTAGATCCTCTTATGCTCATATTCCCATCCTAGACTCATGTAATGCCCTGGTTATTTCATCCCCTATCCCATCATAAATTTGAGTGTTCAACTCTTTACCTGCACTGGGCCTTTACCTGATAAACTGAATTTTGAATGGTATCTAGAGACAAATATACAACTCTCTGGGCTGGTTTCACTTTAAATTCCTGACCACTGACCTCAGGTGGCCCTCAGTCTGCCTCATAACATCCCCAGTTCCCTTTCTATTCACTCTCTCACTCAGACAACTGCTGCACTCTGTTACCTCTATCTAAAATTCCAATACCTCTTCTTGCATTCTTGTTTTTCACTGGGAAAATAGAAGCAATCAGAAGGCAATCTCCTCATGCTTTCACCACTTAATCTATATGCCTCTCACTATTTGCACTCATATAACCTACCTTCCTCCTATTTCTCTGAACCATGTGTATTTCTAACTAGTGTTAATCTTTCCACTTGTACCTTGGATCCCACTCAAGGGCAGAACTACAGTAAGTCTCAGTTAACAGTTAACCTTTATCAGTTAACAGACATTTGGTCCTTTCCAAAACATCCATGAGACCTTTGGTCCATGCCAAAAGCTCCTTAAAATTTGGTTCTATCCAGAATGTTCATGAGCATATGTAGCCCATGCCAAATAGTTTCAGACAGGACCAAATACTATGTGTCTTTTGATGTGGGTCAAATGTCTCCATGGATGTTTTCGACAGGATAAAATATGACCAAATATTAAGGACCTTTTGGTGTCTTATGGACATTTTGGATACGACCAAATGTCCTGCAAATCTTCTCTTTTCTGCATCACCAACCTTTCCTTTTCCATCTGTTGACAAACATCCTATAATACATTATATCTTAAAAATACTAAAAACAATTTGGACCGCATATTTCCCTTCTTCTTCCTTAAGTATGTCTCTGCTTCTCTTTACAGCAAAATTTCTCTAAAGAGTTTTCTATACTTGTTTCTTTTTTTCTTCCCCTTCCTTCACAAGGCTGTTGCATTCAGGTTTGCAATTTCATCACTCCACTGGAACTTTTCTTGACAAATTTCCCAAGGAACTTAACTTTATCAAATCCAATGGTCAAATCTCATTCTTCATTGTACCTCATCTTTCAGAAGCATCTAAAAATGATTATTTTCATTTTCTTCTTGAAACTCTACCAGTCATCAAACTAGAAATCATTGGTTTTCAACCAGGAGAGGTACTATCCCACTAAGGAGTGTTTGGTATTGTGTGTGGGTTCTTTGGTTTCCCAATAACTGAAGGAGGGGAGCATGCTTCTGGTGTTTAGTAGGCAGGACCTACATGTGCTAAAAGTCCTTCAAATTTCAGGACAGTATCTTATGATAGAGAATTGCCCCACTCCAGATACCAGCAGTGATCTTATTGCAAAATACTAAAGTAAGATTTTTAGAAAAAGAATTACATTCCAAGAGAAGTTGGACAACAAATAAATAAATTCAATGAGTAGAACAGATGAATGTTATCACAGACACTAAAAGAACTTTACGTTATATTTGACACTTTGTAAATCTCCTTTGAAGAATTATTACAAACAGCAGATGGGACAGGAGCTAGTTCCGTAGCCAAACAAGAAACTTGAGTCTTAATGTGTTAGTCATATCTAATTCTTTATCAAAAGTAGTGTTTGTAAGCCTAATAACTCACTATATTTCACTTTAGTTCAAATCTATAAATACTTATTGAGGGTCTATTGCTTCTTAACAAATGGTTAATCTTCTCTCCTTACCTTACCTGACCTCTTCTCAGGCAGCATAATTTTTAAAGTTCCTTCTAACCTTGAAATGTGAAGATTCTAAAATTTTGAATCTAAATGATAAAATGAAACAGGCATTACTTGAAGATTCCTCCAAGAACAGCTCCTTATTGGGCAGAAACTACTTGGAACATTTCTGTTTGGGTTGGATGGAGCTATGTCTTGTTATTGTGAAAGAGTTATGTAAATTATAAAGTTTCATATCCTTTGAGTGGCTGACTTAGCAGTATGGGATGGTAGGGCATATGTGTGTCCTGCTTTAGCTCTGTAGAGAAAAATAGGAACTGACTTCTCTGGCCAATCTTCCTCTTCATCTTCTGTGTGATGTACCACCTCTGTTAGGAAGGAGAAGTGTAGAAGTATAGATTCTATCATGAGCCATTCTCTAACTACTCCCTACACAGATGGGGAAGAGGAGAAGGCAATTACAATTGCATTTTGTTTGTGATGCCCTTTCTCCTTTCCCCATCTACCTATTGTGCACATGCTTCCTCACACGTCATCTATATGAAGCATTCTCAAGAATCTATTGTAGGTAGTTTAGTGAAGGCCAGAGCACCAAGGTTTTCTGCTACTTTTAGTAAACAAAACTGCTCTAGTTATAGGGAATCTGAAAGGCCTTAAGTTGATGTTATTTTGCACAAAGACCAGTCACTGTGAGATAAATTGGTGCTAGATATTTCCCCAATGGTTTTTACATTTCCTTGGAACTTTGATTTTAACTAAATTTCAGTTGGCTGATTTTTAAGGACTTAGTAGGTTACTGTGTCACCTTCCAACCCTGATAAGTTACTTATAATTTGTCTGGGTTCTTTGATATGTAAACATAATGGAGTGGTTCTAGTGGTGGACACAGCAGTCATTGTAACAGAGTTGGGAGGACAGAGTTCTCCCTTGGGCATAGAACTAAAATTAGAGCTCATTTACTCAAATTTTCAGGGACCCTGAGATGTACACTGATGGTGAGCAGCTCCTCAGGGAGGCTGGTGGTGGAGGAGCAAGAGGTCAGCTCTCAATTGCTGCTAAAGAAGATCTGAGGCTAATGTACATGATTATAATAAAAGCAATAGGGTAATAACAATAGCTACCACTTACATAGAGCTTATCACATACTGAACATTACTCTAAGTACACTACCTATATTAATTCATTTAAACCTATGAGGTAGGTTTTGGTCTCATCCCCATTTTACAGTTGGTGAAGCTGAGGCACAGAGGAATTTAATAACTTTCACAAGGTCATGGAGCTGGTAAGTGATAGAACTGGGATTTTAGCACAGCAAGTTGTGGCTCCAGAGTCTTAACCACTTAACCACTCCTCACCTTTTCCCTTCTTCCTCTCATACTTCTCTTTGAGACTAGCACATTGCCCTTTAAACTCCACCTCTAATAGCTATTCCTCTAGTAGCCATATAGCCTTGGGAAATCACTTTATTTCTCTATGCTTTCACTTTGTTAAAAGTAAAATAAGACTTTTTTCACAGGGATGGTGTGAAGATTATAGGAGTTCATGTATGCAAAAGTATATTGCATAGTTCAGGGCACATAATAGGTGTTTCATGTTAACATAATCTAAATTTAATCATCTAATTTTGACCAAGCCTTTATTCCAGGGACTCTAAAAACTTTAATGTACATCAGAATCAGCTGGTCTGTTATAAAGATCAGGTTTGTTGGCCTCACCCAACACTGATTCAGTAGTCTTTTGCAGTAGACAGGAATTTCCATTTTGCAAGACATTCTGCTATAAATAATTCTGGAACTACAATCTGAGAAGCACTGTGTATGATAAAATGCCCTTTCCCACCACACCTGCCCTCTTATTCTCTAAATATACATAAATTTAGGTGTATGGATACTGCATTATGGTAATGTTATATCTATATTTGGCATGGGAGTACAGCCTTTATGTAAGGGCAGAATATCATCTGTGAGGTCATTCACGAGGGAGAGAGAGGTATATGCTTCAGCCTAGAAACCAGAAAGCCAGATTTCAGTGGGAGGATTTCAATAGGTAGTCAACATATGGGGATTCAATTTATTTCTTTGTCTCTTTGTCTCTGTCTCTCTCCATACCATAAATAATATTAACTTGTCCAGCGGGGATCTTTGGGAAGTAAGTTGGTGAAAACAAGATAATACAGTAACCATAATGTAAAGAAAGAATCAAGGCGAGGTGCTGCAAGATTGTGTTAGCTATTTAGAGCAAGACAGCAGATGGACTAGGCGGGGCCTATATAAACTGAATTGTGTTTCCTTTTTGTGTTTCGTACTATCTATGTTTGCTTTTTTGTTTTACTCCTTTAGTATTTAGAACATTTTTTTTCTTTGAAAAATTCAATTTGTCTTGGTTATGCTAAGAGGAAACCAAGTGAAATGGTTTGTTGGACCAAAGTGTTAAATTGCACCCTTGCGAGAAAAGTGAGTCAGCTTAACATAGAGTTAGTGCTTATAATCAGCTGTCCCCCTCCTCAGCCTGAGATTCAATTCCTAGCACTAAACTTGTCTGTGTTTGATTTTACCATAGAAGGCACATCAATCAACTTAATCCTACTACAAAGATGGCTGAAGCACCATCCATCCCACAGCTGTCTCCAGGGCCAGAGTAGACATGGATAGCCTAGTTTAACACTGGTAATATGTTTAGGGAAGCCAGATTCTTCCAGTAGCTTTGTGTAGAAAGCTTTGGCCTAGCTTTAAGGCATATCATTATCCACTTTATGACTGATTTATAATAATTTTGGCATCATATGTGTTTGACCAAATTTATCTTGAATGTATATATATTTTAGACCCTCAAGTCTTTGCCAAGAGTATTAAATATTATTTTGATATAGATATGCTTTGATTAAAACTACTTAAGGATGTTTTTAAAACAGAAGAGTACGCAAATGTTTTAAAATATTTAAAGTTTAATGGTGAGCAAAACAGCAGTTATTGCATTGTAAGAATCTTATCAAGAGAGACGTAATATCCACATTTCAAGACCTGGGATTATTCTGTTGTTAGTGCTGGAGGGTGTACAGGGCTGGGTGGTAGGGAGTCAATCAATGCCACTCACTGTTGATCCTTTCCTTATTATAACCCAGTTTTCTTGAATCATTCACTCCCTTAGAGCATGCCTGTCCGTAACAACACTGACTTGATTCCACCTCATATTGTATTCAGTTGACTATATTTATACCTCCCTAGAAGACTTTGAACTCCTTGAGGAAAGAGACCATGACCTTCAGCCTGAATTGTCTCCTATAATACATTCTCAAGAAATGCTCATTTGAAAAAATATAAGAAAAAGAAGCAAACATATAGCTGTGTACAAAAATCAGCTGTAAAAATTATAGACCTTCATTTACAGCAAGTTGAGCTGCAACTAGGCTCTAAATAGACCTGATCATCTCGTCTGAGGAAGAGTTGTAATCAGGCCCCACATTACTCTTCCCATGGAGATCTGCACAACTAGATGTTCTGTTCATTTCTCTTAGGATAAATTATTCTCCAACTGACTTTCTTTATCCTCCTTTTCAGGCAGAAACTATACATATCTTATGTGGCTGTAGAGAAACTACATGCAGCCTGCGTTGCTTAGCAAAGGATTCAGAGATGCCTCTCAGTGAAGGTATGTTACTCAGGTTTGGCTAGGCAACGCTGTGGTAACAGATTCATCCCTGTTCCCATCTTATTGTCTACACAACTAACATTTATTTCTTCCTTCTAGTACCTCTCCAATGCTGGTGGGCATGGAGAACTTAACTCCAGTTACTCAGGGACCTAGACTGATGATATTTTATGGCTGCATCATTTGGCCTATTAGCCTTCATGATTTTCAGCCATGAATTTCAGTGGCATGTGTCCTTCCATGCACATAGAGTTGACCAGAATGAGTTCCATGATGATGCTCAACATGAAGGGTGCTGGAAAATATATGGGAGTAAAAGGAATATTTGGTGGGCTTTACTGTCTTTGCCAAAGCAAGGCCAAAAGTATCTGGGAGGTTTAGTGGGTGGTGGTGAATTTCTTGCATTAGGGGAAGAGCCTGGGATGACTGAGGGCTGGTGGGTAGTGGCAGATATAAACAGTTGGCAGGGAAAGCGTTTTATTCTGGATACTTTTGAGTCCTATGCCAATAGAAGCAGCAGAACATATTTTCTCCTTCTTTATGAAGTTAACTGGCCCAGTAAAAAAATCAGAATCCTAGAAGCTTAGAGTCAGAAAATACCTTATAGTTTATCTAATCCAATCTTCTGTTTGATGCACTAACCCTCTGGAAAATAACCCTGTTAAATAACTATGTGGCTTCTTCTTTAGCAAGTATTTAACATGTATTTAACATATATTGGTAAATAAACTATATAATGTATCATCCAAACTAGAATACTTTTGTGACTAAAAGTGGACAGTATGAACAATTGTGCTGGAGCAACAGGTAGAACCCCAGAGCCTGGGGACCAAAATGGATTGTATATTCACTGTAAATGTTGCAGACTTACTATCTCTTAAGGTAATTCATTCCATTTGGAATGATTCTTTATTTTTAAGGTAACATGTACATATAGTTAAATCAAACAGCACAGCCAACTTCCAAACTTAGATAAAAGCCTGATTCTGGAGCAGCTGAGCAGATTTGGCAAAAATTACAAAATTGGATAATTTGGTAGTTTGGTGCCAGTAAAAATTCAGTTTTTCTTCCATCCTTAGCTTACACCTCAACACTGACTGTCATTATTTATTTTTGTGGCTGGCACAATTACAGGACTTTTTCTGGCAGAATTACCGGACGTTTTCATGTCCAAAAGTCATACAACAAACCATGAGGTCAGGCTAATAGACCCACCCTGTCTTGGAGGGATTTTCACAAAGCCCCCCTTTTCCCATTACCAGCAATGTCACACATATACATGTTTTAAAAAGCCAAATAAGAATAAAGAAAAACAAGCTGTCCTCTAATTCACTTCACTTCCAATTCTCTCTACCCTAATATAATCACCTTAAACTGTACATATTTTTCTGTTAATTTCATATTTGTAAATAACATTTATACACTGTTATTTCTTTGTAATTTCTTTTGATATTGTCTGTTTACTTTCTGTAGGAATGGTAAGGACAACTTTCTCACAAATACTCCCAATGGCCAGCAGACACACACACAAAACACACACACATACAAATGTCTTCTTCCTATCCTCTCAATAGAATTTGGTAAGTTATTATAACATGGTGACAGTTCTCTTGTACAACTATTGCCTTCCTTGGAGTTCATGGTACCCGGTTATTGATGTGTTTACTATTTTAATCAATCATTAACCATAAATATCTTTTTAATTATTTTCAGAAATATTAGATAATTTCTCAGTTGCATTTTTTGAGCTCTCTGTGCTGCTCCGATTTGGACTAGTTGCTCTCCAGGTCTACTACATAGCTGTAATCTTAGGAATACCCATTTTCAGGACAACCTGGGAATTCCCTTCTCTTCTATCTTGGGTTGGAGTTCTTGGGGTTTTTGTTGTTGTCGTCGTCGTTTGTTTGCTTGCTTATTTTTTGGATCTCATTTTCTTTTCTTAAATTATGCCCGACTTTATGGTAGCACCTCTTCCAGCAGCTCCCTGAGAAAGGGTGTATTGAGGGTAAATTTGTTTAGCTCTCAGATAACGATTTTACCTTAAAAATTGATTAATACTCTGGGTACAGAATTCTAAGTTTGGCATAATTATTTTCCAGAATTTTGAAGAAATATTCTCATATTTTCTAGCTTTCAGTATTGATCTGAAGAAGTATTTTTTTTTTCATTCAATATGTTGGAAATTTGGTGATCAAGTTACCTGCCTTCTCTGTGTCTTAGTTTCCAATGTATTAAAAACGGAGATAATAATAGTAATTAACAACTACACAAATAGTGACTACATGTAGCAGCTTACTGAATTCTAATTAAGATGCTATATGTAAAGTGCTTAGAATGATGGTCTGGTGCATAGTAAGCATTATGTAAGTGTTACCTATTTTATTTCTTGAATTGTTTTACCTTGTGGTAAGCTGAATAATGTCCCTTAAAAGATGTCCACGTCCTGATCCTGAGAATCTGTGAATATGTTACCTGCATACCAAAAGGGACTTTGCAGATGTGGTTAAATTAAGGATCTTGAGGTAGGGAGATTATCCTGAATTATCTGGATGGGCCCAGTATAATCACAAGGGTCCGTATAAGAGGGAAGCAGGAAGGTCAGAATCAGAGAAGATGTGATAGTGGAAGAATGAGAGAGAGAGAGAGAGGGAGAATTTGAAGATATTATGCTGCTGCTTTGAAGATAGAGGAACGGGCCATTATACAGGGATTGAGGGCAGCCACTAGAAGCTGGAAAAGGCAAAGAATAGATTCACCTCTAGAGCCTCCAGTAGAAAGGTATATCTGCCAACCAATTTTAGACTACTGACCTCTAGAATTACAAGAGAATATATTTGTGTTGCTTTAAGCCACTAGGTTCGTAGTAATTTGTTAGAGCAGCAATAGGAAATGAATTCATTTCTGAATTGCTTATCTCATCAGAATTCCTTTAAAAAACTCGGTAAACAGATCACCCATTCTTTCTGCTGCTTATTAGAATATTTTATTTGAGGAGAGGGGAGAAGGAACAGATTATTCTTTATTTGTTCATGTGTTGTTTCAATAAATATTTGTTGGGAACTTTTTGTATGCCAGGAGCTGTTCTATTTCTGGGGACATCTAGTGTGAAAAATATCAGGCAAACTGTTTGCCCTCGTGAAGGTTATATTCTTGTGGGAGGATAGAAAATAAGCAAATAGATGTATGTGTCCAAGAGTTTTCACAGATTCATGGAAATTTTTGGTAAACTTCAACCACATAAAGAAACATAACATTACCAGTACTCCAAAATCCCACCATATGCTCCCATCCACCAGGTAATATTTTTCCATTAGTAGCTACTATTCTGATTTTTTAATGACATTACCTGTTTTTGAGTTTTATTTAAATGGACTCTTACAATATGTTCTTTATTGTATCTGTGTTCTTACACTTTACATTATGTTCATAATATTTATTCATGTTTTTAGGATTCTAGATCAGTGGTTCTTTAACTTTAGAATGCGTGCATCAGAATCACCATTGCTGGGGTGGAGCCTAGGATTTTGCATTTCTAACAAGGTGTTGCTGCTGCTGCTGGTCCAGAGATCACTGTTGTAAATTATTCACTTTCATTGATTTATCGCAGGAGTAAGCACACTTTTTCTTAAAGGACCAGATAGCAAATAGTTTAATACTTGTGGGCCAAGAGGCAAAATTAATAATATTATGTAAGTAATTTTAGAACTATTTAAATGTAATCATTTTAAAATGTAGAAACATTCTTAGTTCAGAGGCTGTAACAACAGTGGGCTGGCCAAATTTTTCCTGTGGGCCACAGTTTATTGACTGCTGGTCTATAGTGTCACTAAATTATGTCACTAAATTACAATTTCTTTATCCTTGAAACTGTTGATGAGGATTTGGGTAGTATCCAGGTTGTTTGGCTCTTACATATAATACTGATGCGAGAATTCTCAAACATCTTTTGGTGAACATATATATGCATTTCTATTTAATACATACTGTAGGATAGAGTTGCTGTGTAATATGGGTATGCATATCTTTAACTTTAGAAGAAATTGCCAAAGAGTCTTCCAAACTGGTTGTATCAATTTATGTTCCCACCAGCAGTATGTGAGAACTATTGTTGCTCCACATCAGTGGTATTCTGGAGCCAGGCCATACTGTCTTTCAAGAGCCAACTGTGAGGATCTCTTCCGAACTCTGTTTGTCACCTCAGGATGGTTGCTTGAAGTTGCCTGTGGTTGTATTATTTACACTGTGGAGACTGGAAAAATACTACAAATTAGGCATTTATTTATTTATTTATTTATTTATTTAGACATCTAGTTGTTAAATATTTATGACCATACCACTGTTACACATTTTTGCTAATATTTGGTATTTTATATTTTTATTTACACTTTAACCATTCAAGTAGGGACATAGTGGTCTCTTTATGGTTTTAATTTTCTTATTTGCTTCTCTATGATGAGACCAAAGTTGAACACCTTTTCAAATATATTGGATATTTAAATATCTTTTTTTGTAGAGCTCTGTTCAAGTCATTTGCCTATTTTCCTAGATGGGCTTTTTCTCATTGCTTTCTAGGAGTCCTTTGTATTTTCTCAATATAAGTTGTCTGCCAGATATGTGTATTTCAAATGTTATCTCCCATCCTGGGGATTGCTTTTTCATTTTTTATTGGTGTGTTTTGATGAGAAGATCTTAATTTTAATGTGGTCAAAGTTATCATTTTTTTTCTTTCATGGTTAGTGCTTTTTCTGTTCTGTTTATAAACATATTTGTACCAAAATCACAAGATTTTCCTTAGTGATATTCTTCTACAAAATATTATTACACACACACACACACACACAACGGAATACTACTCATTCAACAAAAAGAATGAAATCTTACAATTTACAACATCATGGATGGACCTTGAAGGTATTATGCTAAGTGAAATAAATCAGATGGAGAATGACATATGCTGTATGACTTCATTCATATGCAAAATATTAAAAAAAAGACAAATGAACAAATAAAATAAAACAAAATAAACTCATACATACAGAGAATAGATTAGTGGTTACAGAGAGGAAGGGGGCTGGGGGAGGTGAAATGAGTGATGGGGGTCAACTGGATGGTGATGGATGGTAATTAAGCTTGTAGTGGTAATAACAGATGTCAAACTATAATGCTGTCCACCTGAAACTTATTTAATAAAAAAAGCTTTATTTTTTTAATTTTAACATAAAGCTTTGCAATTCATGTGGTATGTTTGGAATATAATTATAGTTTTTTTCCATATGAATATCCACTTAAAGTAGCATTATTTATTTGAAAAATTATACTTTCACCTCTGTACTGAAATGCCATCAAAAAAAAAAAAGTCAAGTTATCCTGTATGCCTGAACTGTTTACTTTTTTCCATTATACCCATAGTCATTTCAAATAGTATTTCCTTGCACAAATATCACAGTGTCTTACTAACCATAGCATGATATATAGTAGTATAAGTTCTCCAGATTTGTTCTTTTTCTTCATGATTACTTTTGGCTGTTTTAACCCTTTGCATTAGTATATGAATTTTAGAATCAGCTTGTCAATTTCTGCAAAAATCTCTGCTAGTGTCTTAATTGGTATTTGAAGTAGATTAAAGATGCCTGCAAATTCTTTGACACCTCTCATAGAGGATTACAATGTCATCCTCTTTGATTTGCCCCTTTTATAATTATGAAATATCTCTATCTCTAGTACTACTGCTTGCTTTTTCTGATATTAATATAATAATACAAGTTATTTTTGCCAATTATTTTATGGTATATCATTTTTGTTCCTTTAAATTCAACTTTTCAGTGTCAACATTTAAAGTGTACTTCTTATGACTTGCATATATTTGGGTTTTCTAAAATCAAATTTGACAATTTTAGTGCTTTACTTGGGAATATTTGTTTTATTTATACTTAATTTAATTACTCATATAATTTGCTTTAGAATATATCTATCACCTAGTCATACATTTTCTATTCGAGTCATTTTTTTATATTCCTTTTTCCCTTCATTCTTGCCTCCTTTTAGATTAGTCAATATTTTTGTTTTGCATTATTTTCTCTCTACTAAATTGTCAGTTGTACTTTCTTCTACTATTTTAGTAACTACCTTAGAAAGTATAGCAGGAATCTGTCACTTATCACTGTCTGGTATAAATTATTTGCACATCTTCTCTGATGCCTTTTAATTCCACTCATCCTTTTCTCACTTTTTGCATTATTTTTGTCAAGCATTTTAGTTTTACGTATAATTCAAACTCTACAAAATATTACAATCACAGTCAATATTCATTCATATTTAGCATGTTTCTGTCTAGGATCATTTCCCCTTTGCCTGAATAATTTTATTTGCTTTTCTTTTTCTTATAGTATTGGTCTGCTGGTGAGGAATTCCTTAAGTCTTTGTTTATCTGAAAGCCTTTTTATTTCACCCACATTGTTGAAGGATATTTTCCTTGGGCATAGAGTTCTATGTTGGTAGTTCTGTTTGCTTATTTTTACTTTAGCACTTTAAAAATGTCATAACACTGCCCTATGGCTTATGTTGTTTCTTTTGAGAAGTCTGCCTTCATTTTAATGTTGTTCCCCAGAATGTAGTGTCTTTTATTCTTCTGACTGCGTAAAGATTTTCTCTGTATCTTTGGTTTTTAGCAGCTTGACTATGATGTGTCTAGGTGTAGTTTTCTTTTTATTTATCCTGCTTATGGTCCGCTGACCTTCTTGATTCTTTGGGTTTATGTCTTTCATCAGTTTCATTAAGTTTTTGGATATTATCTGTTTGAATATTGCTTCTACCCCATTCCATTTGTTCTCCCATTACATGTATATTATACCTTGACTATGTCCTACATGTCTCTTGTGCTCTGTTCTGGTATTTTTTCCGATTCATTTTGTTTTTGTACTTCAGTTTTAGTATTTTCTATTAATTTAGTTTGGAGTCATATAATCCTATTCTTTTGCATCCATTATCCTGTTAAGCCTATGCACTGAATTCTTAGTTTTTCATTCTAGGATATCCAATTGATTCTTATTTTCATTAATTAACATTCTCTATTAATTTCTTGATTCTTTCATCTCTTTTGTTTATCTTTCCCTCTATTTCTTTTAAAAGGTTAATCACAGCTAATTTTAAACTAATTTTCTGATAATTTCAATATCCAAATCATCTTTCTTTCTGCATTTCTTTTTTTATATTTTCTCTGGAGGTAATATACCATATCACCTTAACTCTTTGCATGTCTAGTGTTTTTTATTTTATTATTTTAATATACTTCATTACTTTAGAGCAGTTTTAGATTCACAATAAAATTAAGTAGAAGAGGTGCATAAATTTTCCATATACACCCTGCCTCCTGTCATGCATAACCTCTCCCATTATCAACATTCCCAATCAGAGTAGTTCATTTAGTACAGTTGATGAGCCTATATTAACGTATCATCATCATCCAAAGTCCATAGGCTCCATTAGGGTTCATTCTTGGTCTAGTACATTCTATGGGTTTGGACAAATGTATAATGATATGTATCTGCCGTTACATGATCATACAGAATAGTTTCACTGCCTGTAAAAATCCTCTGTGCTTTGCCTATTTATCCCTCCCTCCCTCCCCACACCTCCTGTCAACTACTGATCTTTTTACTGTCTTAGAGTTTAATCTTCTCCAGAGTGTCATATAGTTGGAATTGTAAAGTATGTAGCCTTTTCAGATTACCTTCTCTCACTTAGTGAGATACACATTGAAGTTTCCTCCTTGTCTTTTCATGGCTTGATATCTCATTTCTTTTTAGTGCTGAAGAATATTCCATCATCTGGATATATCAGTTTCTTTATACATTCACCTATTGAAGGACATGTTGATTGCTTCTAGGTTTTGGAAATTAAGAATAAAGCTGCCATAAACATCTGTGTGTAAGTTTTTATGTGGACATAAGTTGTCAGTTCCTTTGGATAAATAACAAGGAGCTTGTATAAAAGCTAGTTTAGTTTTGTAAGAAACCTCCAAACTGTCTTCCAAAGTAGCCATACTCTTTGCATTCCCAACAGAAATGTATAGAATATCTGTATTCTACATCCTCACCAGCATTTGGCATTGTTAGTTTTGTGCATTTTGGCCATACTAATAGGTATGTAGTCATTCTAGCAGTTTTTTATTGCATGTCTATGCATAATATATTAAAAAAACCCATAGTATCTCTAGATGAGACATTCTAGAGAGATTTCCAATTTTCCCCTCTTAGACAGATAAGGTAAAGGAATGCTTTTTTCAATACAATTAAGATATTGAGCTGAGTCAAGGCTGGATTGCATTTTTAGCAAAACAGACTACTGTGGTTTGCTCTTCTCTAGGATGTAAACCATTGATTGACTTCTGTCTTTTAATCCCTGGAAGACTGTGGAAGACTGTGGAAGATTGAGATCTGCCATTCAAAGTTTGAAGCCTCCTGTAGCTTCACATTCTAGGACATTTCTGTCTCCAAAGAACTGGGTGGTTGCTGGAAATTTCACTTTACCTTTTAGAAGTATTTGACGTAGCTCCCTGTATTCTTGTGTAGTACCAGAAGTCAGCAAATGTCTGGTAGGAGAAATCTGCTGAGCATTTAAGTCTCATCAACTTTTCAATTTCTCAACCAGCCTTGTCAAACTGTAAGAACTTTGTTGGCTTTTCTTTCTCCCAGCAGAGGCTTTTTGCTTGGGTAAGCCTGATCGTCAGCCTGTTATTAGAGTTTGTACATTTTTCAGAGGAGAAAAATAGTTGGAGATGGTCAATTCACTTTGAAAAAGTATTTTCCTCCTTGAAATGTTAATTTATTTAATGCTTGTTCTTTCTACCACTATTTGGTACCTTTAAAATGATAATTTTTGTATTCTAAGTGAAATAAGTCAGACAGAGAAAGACAAATACCATATAATTTCACTGATATGTGGAATCTAAAACAAACAATGAAAACAAAACAAAAAGTAACTCATAGATATAGACAGCAGATTGGTGATTATCAGAAAGGAAGGTGGCTGGGGGTATTCAAAATGGGTGAAGGGGGTCAAATGTATGTTGATGAACGGTAAGTAGAATTTTGGGGGTGATCACTTTGTAGTGTTTACAGACATCAGTTTACAATGTTGCACATATGAAACATACACAGTGTAATATATCAATTTTACCTCAATAAAAATATTTTTGTAAATTTTCCAGTTTTTTTTTCTAGTTGTAGAGGGTTGTTGCCTCTCATGAACTTTTATTCAGAAGCAATCCAAATACTCTTTTTTTTGTTGTTTGTTTAATTTTCTTTTTTTAAAATGAGTTATAGTCAGTTTACAATATTGTGTCAATTTCCGGTGTACAGCACAATTCTTCAGTCATACACAAATATACATATATTCATTTTCATATTCTTTTTCACTGTGAGCTACTACAAGATATTGAATATATTTCCCTGTGCTATACATTATAAACTTGTTTATCTATTTTATATATATCAGTTAGTATCTGCAAATCTCAAGCACTCAGTTTATCCCTTCCCTTCCCCCTCCCCCCTGGCAACCACGAGTCTGTATTCTATGTCAGTGAGTCTGTTTCTGTTTTACATATAAGTTCATTTGTCATCGTCTTTTTTTTTTTTTCAGATTCTACATATGAGCGATCTCATATAGTATTTTTCTTTCTGTTTCTGGCTTACTTCACTTAGAATGGCATTCTCCAGGGACATCCATGTTGCTGCAAATGGCATTGTGTTATCACTTTTTATGGCTGAGTACTATTCCATTGTATAAATATACCGCCACTTCTTTATCCAGTCATCTGTCAGTGGACACTTAGGTTGTTTCCATGTCTTGGCTATTGTAAATAGTGCTGCTATGAACATTGGGGTGCAAGTTTCTTTTTGAATTAGGATTCCTTCTGGATATATGCCCAGGAGTGGGATTGCTGGGTCATATGGTAAGTCTATTTTTAGTCTTTTGAGGAGTCTTCATACTGTTTTCCACAATGGCTGCACCAAACTGCATTCCCACTAACAGTGTAGGAGGGTTCCCTTTTCTCCACAGCCTCTCCAGCATTTGTTATTTGTGGACTTTTGAATGATGACCATTCTGACTGGTGTGAGGTGATACCTCATTGCAATTTTGATTTGCATTTCTCTGATAATTAGTGATAGTGAGCATTTTTCATATGCCTATTGGTCATTCATATGTCTTCATTGGAGAATTGCTTGTTTAGGCCTGCCCATTTTTGGATTAGGTTGTTTGTTTTTTTCTTATTATGTCATATAAGCTGTTTATATATTCTCGAAATCAAGCCCTTGTCAGTCTCATCTTTTGCAAATATTTTCTCCCATTCCATAGGTTGTTGTTTTGTTTTGCTTACAATTTCCTTTGCTGTGCAGAAGCTTGTAAGTTTAATTAGGTCACATTTGCTTATTTTTGCTTTTATTTCTATTGCTTGGGTAGACTGCCCTAGCAGAACATTGCTGAGATGTATGTGAGACAATGGTTTGCCTATCTTTTCTTCTATGAGGTTTATTGTGTCTTGTCTTATGTTTAAGTCTTTAAACCATTTTGAGTTTATTTTTGTGTATGGTGTGAGGGAATATTCTAACTTCATTAATTTACATGCTGCTGTCCAGTTTTCCCAACACCATTTGCTGAAAAGACTGTCTTTATTCCATTGTATGTTCTTGCCTCCTTTGTTAAAGATTAACTGACCAAAAGTTTGTGGGTTCATTTCTGGGCTCTCTGTTCTGTTCCAAATGTCCATATGTCTGTTTTTGTATCAATACCAAATATATATTCTTGATGCTATTATAACTGGGGTCTTTTAAACACTTAAATATTTCTTGCTCATTTATAGAAAATTGATTTTTCTATATCACTTTGTACCCAGAAATTTTACTAAAGTCCCTTCTTAAATGTAATAGTTTATCCATAGATTCTTTTAGATTTTTCTATGTAGTCAATAATATAATCTATGAATAATGACAATTTCATGCTTTTTTCCTGTTTATGCTTTTATTTATTTATTTTTATTGTTAATGCACTGAACTCACTAGTACTTCCATTATAATGTTGAATAGTAGTGATGATGGTAGCCATCTTATCATATTCTCAATGTCAAAGAGAAGTATTTTAATATGTTATAGATAAGTGTGATGTTTTCAGTATTTTTCTAGATACACTTCTAGATACATTGTATCATATTCATGAAGTTATCTTGTATTTCTTATTAGCTACTTTGGAGAAAGAATTGATATCAAATTTTATCAAATGCTTTTTCCCTATGCCTCTTTGCATAATCAAAATATTGTTCTCCTCCACCTCAATGCTCCTAGCAGCATTATTTACAATAGCCAATACATGGAAACAGTCTAAATGTCCAACAATAGATGAATGGATAAAGAAGATGTGTTATATATGTATAATAGAATATTACTCAGCCATAAAAAGAATGAAATATTGCCATTTGCAGCAACATGGATGAACCTAGAGATTATCATACTAAATAAAGTAAGTCAGACAGAGAAAGACAAATGATATCACTTATATGTAGAATCTAAAAATTACGCAAATGAACTTATTTACAAAACAAAAACATACTCACAGACATAGGAAACAAACTTATGGTTACCAAATGGGAAAGTCAGGGATAAATTGAGTATTTGGGATCAGCAGATATAAACTGTTACACACAGAATAGATAAACAACAAGGTCCTACTGTATAGCACAGGGAACTATAGTCAGTAACTTGTAATAACCTATAATGAAAAAGGATATGAAAAAGTATATATATATATATATATATATATATAACTGAATCACTGTGCTGTACACCAGAAAATAACAGAACCCTGAAAATCAACTATACTTCAATTTAAAAAAATATTGTTCACCTCTAAAATGTTAATGAGGTGAATTACATTTTAAAAATTTTAATTAGAATTGCATTTCTGGTATAAACCCAACTAGGCCATGATGTATTATGGTGTTTATATATTATTGGCTATGATTTATGAACATTGTTTAGGATTTTTTTCATTCATGACCATGAATCAGAATGGCCTATAATTTTATTTGCTCATTCAGTCCTTCTCAGGTTTTGGTCTCAAGGTTATGTTAACCTCAAAAAAAGATTTTGGGAATGTTTCACCTTTGTCTATTCTATGGAAGAATATTTGTTAGATTATAAATTCTGCTCTTTTAAATGACTGGTAGAAATTATAGCAAAGCCATTTTGGCCTATATTTTCTCTGAGGGAAAATTTTAGTTTTACATTTTGTTAATAGTTAAAGCAATATTCAGGTGATTCATTTGTTATTGTCTTCTGACAGTGCTTTATTGTGATATAATATGCATACAGTGAAAACCACAAGCCTTAAATAAACAAAAAGATGCATTTTGACAAAAAGACATTCATGTAACCATCACCCAGATTGAGATAAACAACATTCCATGATCCCTGAAAATTCCATGTCCCTTCTAGTCACTATCCTACACCTAAGTCACTGTTATGACTTCTTTTATTATAGATTAGTTTTGCCTATTCCTGCACTTCATGTAAATGGAATAATAAATTGTGTACTCCTCTTTGATCTCATTTCTTTTGCTTAACATCATATTTTCGAGATCTATGCATGTTTTTGTATTTATCAGTAGTTTGTTCTCTTTCATATTGACTACAGCTCCACTCTATGACTGTACCACAGTTTGTTTATCCAGTTATTGCTATGGACTTTGTTTTTTACCCATTTTTTAGCTATCATAAATAAAGCTGCTATGAACTCTCTTATATAAGTCTTTTAGTGAATATGTGATTTCCTTTCTATTGGTTATATAACTATGAGTAGGATTGCTGGACTGTAGGTATAGTTGTATGTTAAATCCTATGAAAAACTGTGAAATAGTTTTTCATAGTGGTTGCACCATTTTAAAGTTCGACCATTCATGTGTGAGAGTTCTATTTGTTTCACATTCTTGACAATAGTGAATATAAATTAATCTTTTATCCATTCTAGTGAATGTGTAGTAGTATCTTGTTATAGTGTTAATTTGACTTTCTACAATGACTAATAATGAAACTTTTTCAGCACCTATTGGCTATTTGTGTATCTTTTTTAAATTAATAGACACTATTTTTTTTGAGCAGTTTCAGGTTCACAGCAGAATTGAGCAGAATATATAGGGAGTTTGCACATAGCTCCCCCCCCCCCATATATACTACTCTCAACATCCCTCATCAGTGTGGCATATTTGGTACAATCAATGAACCAACATGGACATATTATTATTAGCCATGGCCATTTGTGTATCTTTATAGATCTTCTTTTGTGCAGTGTTGATTAAATTATTTTGCCATTTTTGTTACTTATAAATGATTTTAACTCTAGTATAAACATTAAAATATTAAAAATAAATATAACTACAATAATTGTTTAATGGATACACAATGTAAAAAGTGTAAATTGTGATATCAAAATATAAAATGTGTTTGGGGAAGTAAAAGGCTAGAGTTTT
This sequence comes from Camelus ferus, assembly GCF_009834535.1. Taxonomy (NCBI): domain Eukaryota; kingdom Metazoa; phylum Chordata; class Mammalia; order Artiodactyla; family Camelidae; genus Camelus; species Camelus ferus. The sequence continues at coordinate 76,191,139 of NC_045732.1, read as the reverse complement.
TATATGCAATAGAAGTTAAGTTGTTATTGGCTTAAAATAGACTATTATAACCGTAATAAGCTTTATGTAAGCCTCATGGTAAACATAAAGTGAAAACCTATAGAAGATACATAAGAAATAAAGAGAAAGGAATCAAAGTATGCCACTACATAAATTATCAAATCATAAAGGAGATGAAGAATGGAACAATGGAACTACAAAATAGCCAGAAAACATTTAAGAAGATGGCAATATTAAGTTTTTACATATCAGTAATTACTTTAAACACAAATAGATTGAATTCTCCAATCAAAAGACACAGAGTTGCTAGAATGGAAAAAAACAAGACCCAACTCTGCCACCTATAAGAGATTCACTTTTGCTTTAAGGATACACATATGCTCAAAGTGAAATGATAGAAATAGATATCCATGGAAATGGTAACCAAAAGAAAGAAGAAGTGGCTATATTTATATCAAATAAAATAGACTTCCAGACAAAATTGGTCACAAGAGACAAAGAAGGTCACTATATAGTGATAAGGGGGTAAATTCATGAAGAGGATATAACAATTTTGAGTATATGTGTACTCAACATTGGAGTGCTTAAATATTTAAAACTAATATTTACAGAACTGAAGGGAGAAACAGACAGCAATAAAATAATAGTAGAGGAATTCAATACCCCATTTTCAACATTGAATAGGTCACCATGGCAAAACATCAAGGAAATGGCTGACTTGAATTACACTGTAGAACAAAAGAACCTAAAAATCATATCCAGAACACTCCATCCAATGGAAACAGAATGCTCATTTTTCTCAAATGCATGTGAAACATTCTCCAGTATAGATCATATGTTACATCACAAAGCAAGTCTTAAATTTAAGATGATTGAAATTATATCAAATATTATTTCTGGCCATGATGGTATGAAAATGGAAATCAATAATAGCAAGAAAAATGGAAAATTCACAAATGTGTGGAAAATAAACAACACACTCCTGAAAAACCAATAGGTCAAAGAAGAGATCAAAAGGAAAATAAGAAAGTATCTAGAGACAAAAGAAAATGGAAACACAACATACCAAAACATATGGGATGCAGCAAAAGCCGTTTTAAGAAGGATTTATAGTGATAAACACCTACATTAAGAAAAAGAGATCTCAAACAACCTAATTTTAATACCTCAAAGAACTAGAAAAAGAAGAACAAACTAAACTCAAAGGTAGCATAAGGAAGGACATAATAAAAATTAGAGCAGAAATAAAAGCAATAGAGACCAGAAAGACAATGGAAAAAAAATCAGTGAAACCAAGAGTTAGTTTTTTTTAAAAGATAAGCAAAGTTGACAAATGTTTATCTAGATTACATGAGAGAGAGAGAGAGACAGAAATAGAGAGAGAGAGAGAGGAATAGAGACAGAGACAGAGACAGAGAGATAAAAGATTCAAATAAACACAATTATAAATGAAAGAGGAGACATTATGATTGATACCACAAAAATACAAAGGATCATAACACACTACTATGAACAATTAGATACCAAGAAATTGACTAACATAAAAGAAATGGATAAATTCCTAGAAATATACAACATTCCAAGACTGAATCACAAAGAAACAGAAAATCTGAACAGAACATTAATGAGAAGGAGATTGAAGCATTATCAAGGACCTCCCAACAAAGAAAAATCCAGGAGAAATAGTTTCACTGGTGAATTTTAACAAATTTGCAAAGAAAGATTAAGGCCAATCCTTCTAAAATTCTTCCAAAAAATTGAAGAGGAAAGAACACACCAAATGTATTTTTAGGCCAGCAATACCATGATACCACTGCCAGATAAGTACACTTCAAGAAATGGAAACGATAGACCAATATCTCTAACGAATATAGAAGCAAATATTCCAACAAAATACTAACAAACCTAATTCAACAGCACATTAAAAGGATCATACACCATGATCAAGTTGGTTTATCCCTGGAAGGCAATGATGATTCAGCATATGCAAATCAGTAAATATGATAACCACATTAATAAAATGAAGGCTAAATATCATATGATAATCTCAACAAATGCAGATAAAGCACCTGAAATAATTCAATATCCTTTTATAATAAAAAATCTCAACAAATTGGGTATAGAAGGACTGTGCCTCAACATAATAAAAGCCATATATAAGAAACCCACAGCTAACATAATACTCAAAGATGAAAGCTTTTTCTCTAAGACTGGGATAAGTGTGCCCACTCTCACCATTCCTATTCAGTATAGTACTGGAAGTTCTATCCAGAGCAAGTAAGAAAGAAAAAGAAATAAAAGGTACCCAAATCAGCAAGGAAGAAGTTAAATATTCTCTGTTTGCAGATGACATAATCTTATGTATAGAAACCCTAAAATTTCCACAAAAATTATTAGGACTAATAAACGAATTAAGCAAATTTGTAGGATACAAAATCAACATAAAAACAGTTTTATTTCTAAACCCTAAAAATGAACAATTTGAAAAAGCAATTTAGAAAACAATCCCATTCACAGTAGCATCAAAAAGAAGAATATTCTTAGGAATAAATGTAATCAAAGAGGTGAAAGGTTTATAAGACATTGATGAAGAATTTGAATGGAATACTACTCAGCCATAAAAACCGACAACATAATGCCATTTGCAGCAATATGGATGCTCCTGAAGAATGTCATTCTAAGTGAAGTAAGCCAGAAAGAGAAAGAAAAATACCATATGAGATTGCTCATATGTGGAATCTAAAAAACAAAAACAAAAACAAACAAACAAAAACAAAGCATAAATACAGGACAGAAATAGACTCATAGACAGAGAATACAGACTTGTGGTTGCCAGGGGAGTGGAGGGTGGGAAGGGATAGACTGGGATTTCAAAATTGCAGAATAGATAAACAAGATTACACTGTATAGCACAGGGAAATATACACAAAATGTTATGATAACTCACAGAGAAAAAAATGTGACAATGAGTGTGTATATGTCCATGAATGACTGAAAAATTGTGCTGAACACTGGAATTTGACACAGCATTGTAAAATGATTATAAATCAATAAAAAATGTTAAAAAAAAGAATTTGAAGAAAACACAAATAAATGGAAAGATATCTCATATATATGGATCAGAAGAATTAATATTGTTAAAATGTTCGTACTACCTAAAGCAATCTAGAGATTCAATGCAATCCATACCAAAATGTCAATGTCATTTTTTACATAAATAGAAAAAAATTCTAAAATTTGTATGGAACTATCAAAGTCCCTGAATCACCAAAGCAGTCTCAAGAAAGAATATCAAAGATCGAGGCATTGCACTTCCTGGTTTCAAACTATATTGCAAAGCTATAGTAATCCAATCAGTATGGTACTGGCATAAAAGCAGACACATAGACCAATGAAACATAATTAAGAGCCCATATATAAACCTATGTGTATATGGTCAACAAATATCTGACAAGGGAGCAAAGAATACTCAATGGGGAAAGGATAGTCTTTTCAATAAATGGTTTTGGAAAACTAGATATTTCATGGAAAAGAATGAAGTTGGACCCCTATCTTACATCACTTATAAAAATTAACTTTAAATTGATTAAATCTTAAATGTAAAACCTGAAACCATAAAACTTCTAGAAGAAAACAGAGATAAATCTCCTGGACAATGGAATTGGCAATGATTTTCTTTTTGGATATGACATCAAAAGCACAAGCAACAAACCAAATTTAGCAAATGGTAATACATCAAACTAAAAAGCTTCTGCACAGCAAAAGAAACAATAAACACAATGAAAAGGCAACCTACAGAATGGGAGAAAATATTTACCAATCAAATATATCCAATAAGGAGTTAAAATTCAAAACATTAAAAAAAACCTCATGGTACTCAACAGTAAAAACAAAACAAAACAAATAATCTAATCATGGGCAAAGGACCTGAATAGATGTTTTTACAAAGAAGACATACAAATGGCTAACAGGCACATGAAAAAGTGTTCAACATAAAAAATCCTCAGGGAGATTCAAATCAAAACCACAGTGAGAAAAGGAAAGTAAACAAACAATCCCTTTTAAATTACATCCCCCAAAATAAAATACTTAGGAGTAAATCTGACCAAGGAAGTGAAAGACTTATATGTGGAGAACCACAAAACATTGACTGAGGAAATTAAAGATGACTTAAGGAAACAGAAAGATATCCCATGTTCTTGGACTGGAAGAATTAATATTGTTAAAGTGGCCATACTACACAAAGCAATCTACAGATTTAATGCAATCTCTATCAAATTGCTCAGGACCAAATTACCCAAATTCCTCCTCCTCCATTTTTCACAGAATTAGAACAAATAATCCTAAACTTATATGGAATCACAAAAGACCCAGAATTGCCAAAGCATTACTGAAGAAAAAGAATGAAGCAGGAGGAATAACCCTCCCAGACTTCAGACAATATTTTTTCTTCCTCTTTTGTTCTTTGCCTTCTGGGACTCTATTTACATATATGTTAGAACTTTGATATTATCCAGCAGATCACTGAAGCTCTGTTAATCTTTTTCAATCTTTTCTCTCTGTGTACTTCAGACTGACTAATATATATTCATTTATCTTCAAGTTGACTTACTCCTTCTTCTTTCATTTTCAATCTGCTATTAAGCCCACCCAGTGAATTTTATTTCAGATATTTTAATTTTCAGTTCTAAAATTTGCATGTTTTTCTTTTTAAATTATTTTTATATCTCTGATATGATTTTCTATTTGTTCATTTGTTAAGTGTGTTTTCCTTTATGTCCATTAGTGTAGTTATGACAGATGACTTAAATCCTTTTCTGCTAATTTCAGCATTTGGTCCATCTTAGGGCTGGTCTCCACTGATTACCTTTTCTCTTGAGTATAGGTAATATTTTTCTGTTTCTTTTCTCTAGCAATTTTGGACTGTACCCTAAACTTTGTGAGTTATATATGTAGGATGTCTATATTCTCTTTCATTTCTCTGTAAAGTATTGCATTTTTTGTTTTCTTAGTATGCAGTTAATGTGGCTGAACTGAAACTCAAAACTCTTTTGTGGTGGGCAGCACTGAAAGTTCTGTTTAATTCTTTCAGCTTTATTTAGGCTTTTTGGAATCTGTCACCACATGCATAATTTATGGCTCCATCAGATATTTGGGCAGTTTATACACAAACTGGGGTCTCCCACTCTGTAGTTCTCTCCATTATTGGATTTCTCTCATTACTTTCCAGCTGCAGTTGTCATCCTGAACTCTGTTTGCTGGTTCTTCAAACCACAAGGACTGTGAGCAGTTGTGTTAGGTAGCCGAATGGCACTGCTTGTGAGAGCCAACTCTGTATATCTCTTCTCAATCTCAAGTTTATGAAATTGACCATGATGGAAATTGGGAAATACGATGATTGACTGATTGATTTAACTTATTTTTTTCCTGGAGAGCTGGTGGTTAAATATTTAACAGTTGCAACATTTACTTGTAGTTTCTCTAGAGTTTTAGTTATTGTTTTGGCTCGACACTTGTCTTTGGGCAGACATTTTTTAAAAAGAGAAACTAATCTAGTATTGTTCTTTTCTTTCATTTGTCGACTGTGTTTCAATTCATGACTGCTTATGATTAATTTCCAATGTATTCAGACTGTTGGTTTTTGGCGAGTTTATTACTGCTATCTGAAGCAGGATTGGTTTGATAAAAACTGCTCCACCACTACCCAAAAGTGGTCCCAGAAAAATTTTTCTGTGGTTTACAGTGAACTGAGAACATTGATGAAAATGCTATTAATTTTTTAGCTATTAATACAGCTAAAATTATGACTTAAATGATAGTTTTTGTTATGAGAGTATCTTCAGCTAACTTGTTTACATTAAAATATCTTTTCTTTTAAAAATGATGGTTTATTTGTTTAGTATCTTCACTTGATAAAAATAAAACTTGGCCACTGTAATGGGTTGAACCATGTCTCCCCCAAATTAATGTCCACCCAGAATCTAAGGATGTGATCTTATTTGGATGTGTAGTCCTTACAGAAGTAATTAGTTAAAGATTTTGAGATGAAATCATACTGGATTTATGGTGGGCCGTGAATCTCATGGCTGGTTTCTTTAAAAGAGAAAAGACACGGAAATTGTCACACAAAGGAGAAGACAATTTGAAGGCTGAGGCAGAGATTAGAGTGATGTTTCTATAAGCTAAGGAATGCAAAGAGACACCAGAAGCTGGAAGAGGCGAGGAAAGATTCTCTTCTAGAGACTTTAGGGAAACTGTGGCCCTGCCAGCACCTTGATGTCAGACTTCTGGCCTCCAGAATTATGGGGCAATAAACTTCTGTTGTTTTAAGCCATCAAATTTATGATAATTTGTTATGGCAACCATAGGAAATAACACAGCAACCTTATGCAAGTTCACAATATTTATTTTTGCCGTTTCACTAATCCATTACATCCAATGGGCATTTATGCAAAAAATGTACATAAAAATAGGTTCTTCTGCAGGAAGGAGTGTGCATAGCTATGTTCCCACATATACACTTACTTTATGCACAACTTACATGTTGCTTTGGTAGACAAAAATACTGTACCCGGGGTCAGCAGGTCTTGGTTCTGTCACTGATTCACTATGATGTTGGGTGAGCTATATTTTTTTCTGCAGGCCAGTTTCTCTTTCTGCAAAATGATATGGTTATCTTTATGGATTCTTTCAGCTCAATAACAGAGCCTATGGATCCCTATCTCTCTATGTACTCAGTATATGGCTATATGCTTTTGAAAAAGCATGTAGTCAGAGTGGAGCACAGGTGCCTCAATGAATAGGAGTAGAGTATTAGGAATTTGATGGGGAACCCAATAGGATAGTGGTTTAGATAGAAATAGCACACTGTAGGAAAATTTTTAAATGCCTTCCATGTTCCAGTCACTGTATGTATCTTGAGGCCAGTATACTTAATACACACAATATAACACATGTTCAATCACACGCCCTAAAGGACCATTTTGGTTCTCTGACTAAATGGGCTGAAAATCAATAGTTTGAGGGGTTTAATTAAGAAAACTGTTGTATTAATCATTATATGTAGGTAGAGGCTGGGTTCTTTGATAGGAGCAGTTCCTTACACATATGCTCATATTCATATTGCCCCTGAAATGCTCAAGATGGAATGTCATGTCAGTGTGATTTGGGGGTCCCATTTGGAGACTCACTTTTGGAGAACCTTTGAAATTTGGTAGTCTATATGTCACTCTCCACAGATCAAATCCTCCTTCACCTGGGATTTTCCTGTTTTAGAGCCTAGATTGTTATGTGTGAAAAGATCTTTCAAGATCATGTACATCCATCACCATTCATTTTGCCATTGAGGATAACGAAGGCCAGATTGAAGAAGTGACTTGTCAAAGGTAATAGTCGAGTCATTTTCAGAGGTAGGACTGAAACCTAAATTCTTTTATTCTTAGTCTAGCTCTTTTTCGACCCTCTCTTGCATTGATACTGTACTTTGCTCAGGTTTTTTTTCTCTGCTCAATACGAATATAATTTTTTTAATACTTTGAGTTAATTAATCTCCTTCCCTCCCTTCTTCCCCCTTGTGCAGTCTAACATGTAGCCTAACACACATACAGCTATATTCCCTTCAGAGGTTTTTGAAAGGAAAGCATTGTGGTCCTGCTGCTTGCCTGTTTTGCCTGGAGGTAAGCTCCAGCTGACAGATCTGTATTGGGTCCACACTTCTACTTGGTTGGGGGTGGAGGTGGCAGTTAGGTTACTGACAGATTAATGTGGCTGGACCTTTTCTTCTTAGTGGAGTGGGAATGGCAACCTCTTTGATGTAAAAATTTTTTTAGCTCATTATTGTCCTCAGAGATGTAATGTGAACAGACAGATTTGTCAAATCTTTATTTGGAGCCTGGGTTAAGAAGGCGCTCCCATAGGGATGTAAGGGAGACAGACCACTTATCTTCCGTCTTGAAGCAGCTAGTAAGCATCACACATCAACTATGGTAATCCATACTTCCTTTATCCGCCTATTTGCTCTTACCCATTTGCTGTCTTTCTCTTCCCCTTGCTTCCTCTGCTCCTCCCCTTCTCTCTGAGCTTCCCCCTCTATTTCTCTGTTGGGTACCTTAAAGAATAAAATACTACTTTAGTCTTTCCTAAAGCAACCACAGATCCAAAGCCCTGCAGCGCTGTATTCTGAGCCCCAGCACAGCCGCGTGCTCAGCACCAGGCAGTGGTGAATCCAAAACCAGCAAAGGGGGAGGGGAGGAGGGAAGAGAGGGAGGGGAGGGAGAGAGAGAGGGAAAGGGAGGGGGAGGGAGAGAGAGAGAGAGAGAGAGAGAGAGAGAGAGGGAGGGAGGGAGGGAGGGAGGGAGGGAGAGAGAGAAACGGAGGGAGGGAGGGAGGGAGAGAGGGAGAGAGAGAAACGGAGGGAGGGAGTGTGAGCGTGAGCGCGCGCAAGCTAGCGAGCAAACCAGAGACAGACGAGAGAGGGACCAGGAGAGAGACCCAGAGAAAGAGAAGAGGAAGCTGAGCTCTGCGAGGGCTCAACCTCCAACTTGTTTCAGTTCATTCATCCTTCTCTCCGCTTCGGGGAAGTGACTGTGGCGCTTGGTAAGAAACATAGCTTTCCCTCCTTCCCCCTCCCCCAGGCTCAGGTCTCCTTTGCGATAGCATCTCTCCCCCATACTGAGAGTCTCCTTGGGTTGGCCAGGGAGGCGAGACATGCTCTGCAGCTGTGATGCTATCCTGGGTTCCCCAGTGGGGCTGGTGGAAGCCCAGAGTCGGCATCTGGGCAGGGAGGCACTGGGGTAAAACCTGATTTGTGGAAGAGGGGTTGCGATGTGGTGTATGCGCTATTTGCTTCATTGTCAGTGAATTGTTTTGTTCTTCTTTGGAAGCAGGTCAGCATTGACCTTGCAAATTGCTTGGGGGGCCTGGCAGCTGCTGCAGAAAGCCACCGAGGAGCCCCTAGCCAGAGCAGAAAGCACTGTCATGACCCCCCCAGAAAGCCCTAGGCTCAGGGATGGGGTAATGGCTGGAGCTTCCTTTCTCCTTTAACTCTTTCTCTGCAGCTGCTTTTCGTCGCTATAAATGAGAAAGAAGAATACTGTGCAGACCCTTTCCCCATCTCCCTATTATCTCCCCCAGATGCAAGTGAGTAGAAAGTTGTAAATAACTGTTTCCTTTGAAAGCAGGTTGAGACCTCCCCTCTTCCTTTAATAGGCTCATTGTAGGGTTGGGCCTGAGTTCCTTCACAAACTTGGGAGGCTTCCCTTGCTTCTCTGTGGGAAGTCCCATTGCCTGCCCACTCCTCATCCCAAGGTAGTTGAGCTGCCGGGCTAGATCAGGGATTCAGGTACCCCACCCCCTCCCACTGGTAGGTATGGTATTAGGTCCAGCTGGGTCCTTGGGAGGGAAGAAACACCTGATGGTTTGTCTAGAACTAGATTTCCAGTTTGCTGTTCTTCTGACTGTGGCTGCGGGTGGTATAGGCAGGAGGACTGGGGGAGGGGTGGCTGTTGGATTTAGAGAGCAGGGTGAAGGGCCAGGATTCCTAGTGTGAATGGTATGGTTTATGAGGGTCATTAGGTTCTGGATGTTTGTGGCTATGCAGGGGCTGGCTGAAGCCCCTGTGAACTGGTAGGGGGAGAGATCTGGTTGCTTGATGGAGGCTTTTTGAGTTGGCGACACTGCGGTATCCATAGTAGTAATTATAATACCCACAATACTAATTGCTAACATTGTTGAGTGCTTAGGATGTTTTGGATCTTGGGCTGAGGGTTTAATGTGTATTATTCTTACATTAACGCTATGAAGCAGATACTGTTATTGTCTTTGGTTTACTAATGAGGAAACTGAGGCACAGAGAGGTTAAGCAATTAAATGTCCCAATTGGGAATTAAAACACAGGAAACCTGGTTCTAGAATGCATGGCATTGACCATTAAGCACTACTGCCTTCTTGGGGAGAATTTTCCACCTTTATCTGTCAGGCAAGTGTAGGTATAGTAGGAAGGGTACTGCTTGGCAATATTTTCTTTTTGGAAAGTAGTACAGTCCTTTATGTAAAGTAACAGGAACTTAGAGTGACACATAGTGGTTGGCCATTGTGGGGTCAAGCCTCATCTGGGTATTTTGGAGGGGCTGCCCTAAAGGCTTTCCTTGGACAGCCTGCTTTCCTTTGAAAAGAATGCCTGGAAAGACTCCACTTTTCCACTTTCATGGCGTCATCCATCTCATGTCCAGCAGAATCAGCTCCTTTTAGGACCAGATCTTGCTCTTATTTTCTGAGAGCTTAGAGTCACCTTGTTCTGAAAATTTTAGAATACTAAAATCTTGGTACTGGACGGATCCCTAAAGGTCATTAACCTTTACTTCTTCACCCAGTTCTTGAATTTGTCCTAAGCATCCAATTCATTGACTGATTTCTATTTGAACTCTCTGCAGTGACAGAGAGCTCATTAGGTGGCTCTTTCTATCTTTGAGTAACTCTGATTGTCACAGGAAGTAATCCCATTATAAGCCAAGATCTGTCTCCCTGTAACTTCTATTCACTGGTTCTTTGGGACTATCTAGAACAAATTTGCTTCTCCTTAATAATAGCTCCTCAGACAGTTGAAGAGCAGTCATACCTCTCCCCTCAAGCCTTGGATCTGACAGAACCACAAGGAAGGGATCATCATTTGCCTCATTTTGGAGACTAGACTTTTATTAATATGGCCTAGTACCCCATTTTCTTGTTTGTCAGTCACAAGCTGATCGTACTCAGTTTTTTAAAGCAGCCTTGATATTATATGTTCTCTTTTGGAAAAGCTTGCTGTCTGGTATCCAATGGACTGATGGGAACAAAAAAGGCCTCTTTTCTTAAAAACCAGGAATTGGTGCTAGTTCTTCTGAAGCCCCAGTATGTCCATATAGCAGCCAGATAATAGGCATGTGGGATGATTTGCAAAGAAAGGATTAAGGGCAGTTATCATAAAGTAGACACTTGGAATTGTCGTGATTCGAGATTCACACAGTATATAAAAGATAGAAAAACAACTTGTTATATCAGAAAGTATCTTAGAAACAGTGACATCACTGAGGAGATGGTACAGAGTAGGATTGGGTGGAATAGGAGTGAGCATGCAGTGTGCTAGGATGGAAAACTGACACAGGTATTAAGGGCATTAGGAAAGTTGAGTTCTATTGCTAGCTCTGCAAATTTGCCGGTTACCTTGGACACGTGATTTTCTCTGCATGGGCCTCAGCTTTTCCATCTATAAAGTGATAAGGTGGACTTCATCACCAAGGGTTTTTCAGCTCTTCAATTCTGTATCTGAAGTAAATTGTAAAATCTCAGGGTTCTAAGGGGCTTCAGAAATCCTGTAGGCCAGTTCTTCTCTAACTTTAATGGGCTAAAGAATCCCCTGGGGATCTTGTTAAAATGCTAATTCTGATTCAGAGGGATGGGGTGGGACCTGAGATTTTGCATTTTAACAAGCTGACAGGTAATCCTTAACCTACTGCTCCAGTGCTATTCAAACTATCTTGGTGAAAGACCAGTTCTTAAAATGTTTCCAATCCAACACAGATGGTTACTTTAGTAAAATACATTAACTATGAATTACTAGAAGATAAAAGACATACAAAATATAAGTTCACATTTTAATTGTTAGATTCAGCAGGCATAAAATTAATTTTTTTCAAATTGCTACAACATTTTGTAAAGGCATATTCTCAATTTCTGCACTTGTGTGTATTCTCAATTTCCATACTTAGGTCGTTGCTGCCTGGTAATAAAATTCACAAACACTGATCCTTGGACCACACTTTAAGCAGCACTGGTCTAGGATACCTAATTTAAGAGGCCTGGATTAGGCCCAGTTATAATTTCTAAATCATCCCTGCCAGATGATCTTTCACCTTCAGGTTAAGTATCTCCTTTGATGGAGAACTTACTATCCTTGCAAAATAGCATTACTTGGGTGTTGTGACTGTCATAAAGGATTTTTTAAAAGCTTCTATAAATTCCACTCTTAAATTATATATTCCAAGCAAGTAGGGGGCTGCATCAGTCCAGTTTATTGTAATATCAGCAACTATCCTAGTACATGGTGTAGAGTAGGTGCTTAATAAATGTTTGTTTAGTTAAATGAACAGACCACTTGGTGTTAGTTATGCCTTTTGGGGTCATATATTCATTTAAAAAAGGTAATTTTGGTTTTCTTCCAGCATTTGGGGGACAGTATTAATCCTATTTTGTAAATTTCTTGTGATAAATAGAAGGCCAGCTTACCTGTCCCAGATAGCTACCTGTCATCACGATTTTACTTTGAAGGAATTATAGGAAGCCAGGAAAAATTTTTTATACTCTAAGTCTCAAATTTTTACTTTTAACTCAGTCATTCATCAATTCAGTCATTCAATAGCTATTTATTCAGTGATGTGGTTAGGCACTGTGCAGGTATTAGAAAGGTAAGCTAATCAGACATGGTCCTTACTTGGAGCTTATAGTTTAATGGGGAAAAGGTCATAAATCAGATTATCACACAATTTTATTATTTCAGTCAGCAATAGATGTTATGAAAGAAAATATGGGGGTGGAGCTATGAAGGTATATAACAGAGGAAACTGATCTAGCTTGGGGTTTAAGAAAAGCTTCCTTGAAGAAGTGATACTAAGGCTGAGTACAGACATGGGAGTGGGGTGGGGGTGTTGAAGGGGGTGAAACAGTTTTCTAGATGAAAGAAAGAGCATGCACAGGGTCCTGAGATGAGAAAAGCATAGTGAATTTGGGAAATTGAACAAAAGCTGGGGTGGTTGGAGTGGGCCATTGTAGGGATTTTGGTCTTTATTCCAGAAACAAAGGGATTGATTAAAGGCTTTTAAGCAGGGTGACTGATATGACCTAAACTGAATCCATTCAACATAAGATTACTAAGTGTCTGCTATGGACCAAAGGCAATGTGAGAGACACAGGCTGATTTAGGGATAGCCTCTGGCTTCCAGGATGACACAGTCAAGAAGGAGGGAGAAAAATTATACAAACAACTATAATACTACAAGTATGAGATCCACACTCATAAAAGAGAGGCAAAGGGCTTGCGGCCAAGGAGATCAAAGACAGCTTACTGGAAGTGGCGTTTGAACTGAGCTTTGAAAATTGGACAAACTCTGGACATGCAGAATTTGGGGGGTGGGGTGGGAAAGGTGTTCTAGGCAGAGGCCAGAAAAGCAGAGGGCACGTATTGGGAACAGTGAGGAGCTTAGTTGTGTTGGGGTATGGTGAAAGTATGTGAGAAAAGTTTGGTGAGATATTTGGAGGGCTTGACTATAAATAATATTGAATGCTAGCCTGGAAAATTAGGACTTTGCCCTATATCCCTCATTTTATGGATAAACAAACTAATCCTAGGAGATGGAGTGATTTGATTTGACTGAGTTCATGCAAGTGGTTCTATTGCTATAGCTCAACAAGAGGCCCTGGGTACAGTTGGAAAAAAGTGTGGGATTGGAGTTCTGGAAAGAAGTTAGCTGGAAAAAGTGATTCGAGAGTTATTGATACAGAAGCAGTACTTGAAGTAGAAGTAAGGGATCTAAGGATTTCTTCCTTGGGCTTATCTTTAGGATATGGGAAAACAAAGATAAGCCTGTGTGAAGGCTACAAAGGAAGAGAGGTCAGACATATGGAAAGAAAATTGGAAGAGTACAGTATTATGAAAGAGCCAAGAGAGGAGAGGCCTCATCCATTGGTTGGACAAATATTTAGTGAATACATACTACTTACTAAGCATGGAGCATGTAATGGTAAGCAAAATAGACATGGTTGTTGCCATCTTGGGGCTCATGGTTTAAACGTGGAGATAGATAGATAGACATTATTCTACAAACTATTAAAATATATAGTTATGCATTGTGATGAGTGTGTAGAGGAAAATATACTCCTTTAAGAAGGAAGGTGTGGTCAACATTGTTAGACTTTTTACCAAAGTTGAGTACTGAAAAATGATACCCAGTTTCTAACAGTCCTCCCCCACTTTGATGCTCACAGTGCTTACTAACAGTTAAGACTGGGTGATGCATATCGATTTTGCAGATGTTTGGCAGGTGATAGTGTTCTAAGGAAAGGTAAGGTTCCCTCCAGCCTCAAGCCCACAAGAGCACAGGCTTACTTGAAAACCAAGTTATATGTCATCTTGCTTAACTGGAACTCTCAGTGAGCCAGTAGTCTTCCCAGATCCCCAGTTCTTCCCATTCAACGAGTTAGATAAAGAGGCACTTGATAAGAAATAAATACAAAGAATCAGATATGAAAGATCTCTCTTAAAATTGAATTTCAGATAGCCTAGTCTAGATTCTAGTCCGGGCTTGGATGCTGACTTACTTTCTTGTGACAAATCACTTATTTTGTTTGAGCCTCAGTTTTCATAACTGTAAAATGAGGAGGGTAGGATTACATGAACTGTAAGGTTCTATACAGTTCATGCTCTGTCTGTACTACATTCTTATGGTCCTGTACAGGTAGTTCAGGCTCAGTCATTTATTTAAGCAACACTAAGGATTTTATATGGAATTCCTAAAGGTTGCTAACTTTGGTTGAAGTACTCACAGAGTTTGGAAGAGATCACAGGAAGGTCCTTTCCTTGTTCCATTCACGAGATTGCTGAAATCATGACTGTCCTGAAAGCTAAGGAAAGAACTGACTGTATTCTAAAATCTGTAGTAAATCTGGATATTGGATGATATTTCTACTATTGTTGGTTTGAAAGAAACTAAGAATACTGGAGAAAAATGGTGCCGTCTACTGTGAAATAGAGGCAAGGTGATTATTTCATGTTCTTAAATGTAATGATCCAGGCAGTCTCTTCCTAGGGGGAAGGTATGTGGTAAAGGGAAATATTGGTTGGTAATAGAAAATATTTTTTATGTTTCAAACATGAATTTTAAAGTATTGATGTTTATACACAGTATGTCTTCTTACCGTAAGTGGAAGGAAAAATAAAAATCTCCAGGATGTATATTTTGAAGGGCGAGTTTTCTGTTTAAAAATGATTTCTTAAAAGAAATCAAGTATTACATAGATTTCCTGAAGGGAAGGGGAGGTGGATGGGGATGGAATTATGTAACAGATCATAGCATAAAATAACTTTTTAAAATAGTACAAGAAGAACTCATATGACTTATATTTTGAGTATCTTCTATACGAGATATTTCAGTTTTCAGTATCACCCTTAATACATAATGTCCAAATCTGGACCCAGTACTCAAGGCATGGCTGACTAGCACCACTATGTAAAACATTTTGCACTCTTATTAATCTACCTTAAGGCTGCAATACCTACCTTTAAACTGTTTTTTTCTAGTTATAAAAATAAAACAGCCTCATAATAGAAAATTTAGAACTTGGAGAAAAGTTAACAAAAATCACCTTTAAGTACCCAAAGATAACTTGCTCTACTTCCTTCCAGATGTTTACATGTTTACATAATTAGGACCTTATATGAACTATTTTCTATTTGGCTTCTCCACTGGTATTATATTGTGAGCATTTCCCCATGTGATTCAACAGCCTTCAAACAGTTTTTAACAGCTACATAACTTTCAGTTGTACAATTTATACCAAAATTATTTAACAGATCCCATATTGGTCATTTAAATTATTTTTGATTGTAAGTTATTGTGAATAGCCTTGCAATAGATACCTTTGTACATAAATCTTTATTTCTTTGAACCTCACCTCTTTATTCAATGTCTTTATTCAGTGTCACCTCAGCGAGGTCTTCTTTAACAATTACACATAAAAATGCAAACCCTTTTCCCTTAACACTTACTATTTTCCCTTCTTGCCTTATTTTTTTTTCTCTGTAGTCTGTATCATCACCTAACAGACTAGATAGATATTTTCTTTATTTACTGTTTGAACCCTTGTATTAAAATGTAAGCCCCTCAAGTACAGGGATTTTTTTTCTGTTTTATTGTTGTATCTTTCAGTACTTCGAACAGTGTCTGATGTATCATAGATCCTTACTAAATATTTGTTGAAAGAATGATTTTTTTAATATAGGTTTTTATAAGCATTACTGGGCCTAAGGATATTAAATTTTTAAAGGCTCTGATATATATGTGAAGTTGTCCCACTGTTTAAGATGGCTAATTACTGTTAGGAAACATATATTGTTATTGGCTATTGTTATTCTTTTAAAATCTTTACCACTCTAATAGAGGCAAAACGATATCTTACAGTTTTATTATAGTGAGCATGGATACTTTCTTGCATTTCTTGGTCACTTTGTTTCCTTCCTATGAACTATATTCATGACCTGTGCACATTTTTCTATTGTGGTATATGTGGAATATATTTTCCAAGCTTGTGTTTTAAATTAACTCTTATGCACAAATTAACTTTTATGTAATCATATATATATCTCTATATATTTTCATTTGTAATTTGTAATTTTTTCTGATTAAGTTCATGTTTAAGAAATTTTTCCTTGTCCAAAATGGGATAAGTGCTTAAATAGATTTTTTTGGTTATTTTTATTGCTTATGTTTAATTGTTTAATCCCCCTGGAATTTATTTTAATGTGTGGTGTGAGGTAAGTTTCTATATTGTTTTCCTCTTCATCTGTTTCACAATACCAATTGTTGAATAATACATCCTTCCCCACTGTTCTGTGATGCCATATTTAACATATATATATATTGTTACATATAGTGGGTTTTATTCTGGTTTGTCTCATCTTGTCCTAGTTGCAAAGTTTAAATATTATTGCAGTTTTAAAATATTTTTTATTACCTCAGCTCTTCTGCTTAGTAGCTGTGTGATCTTTAAGCCTCAATTTGTCTAACTGTATAGAGTATAATAGCAGTAACATTTATTTTATGCTTTTAATTTTGTGAAGGGGATCTTTCTATCATTATTTCTGCTAATTGATTATGGCTGGTATACAGGAAAGATGCTATTTATAATTTTAACTTTTATTTCTTCACTTTGCTCAAATTTATTATTATTAATTTTATTTACATGTTTATTTTTTATTTTTGAGGAATTTAAAATATTTAGAAAGAAATTCAGAGAAGTATCTAAAAAATGAGCAAATAACCATGTATACATTGCTCAGAATGAACAAGTGTTAGCATTTTGTCATTTCTGCTTCAGATTTTTAAAAATTGAAATATAGTCCATTTATAATGTATCAACTTCTAGTGTACAGGAATACTGTAAAAAGTAAAACAGATATGTTTTCATGAAATAAATAAAGCATTACAGATAAACTTTATCTTCCCTTTGAGTCTAACCCCAGCTTCATTTCTCCTCATATCCTACCTAAAAACAACATGCAGAACAACCCACATTTGCTTATTTTTCTGTTTTGTCATTTTTTACTTACTGATTTGTAAGAATTCTTTATATATTCTGGATACTAATTATCTGTCAGTTTTATATGTTGCATATATCTGCTTCTAGTATGTCACCTTGTCTTTCTATTTTGTTTATGAGATCCTTTATCATATAGAAATTTTAGATTTTTATGTTACATTTATCAATCTTTTCCTTCATGAATTGATTTTTTGGTCATACTTAAGAAATATTTTCTTATCCCATGATCATAAAAGATGTTCTCCAAATCTTTGAAGCTTTTTAAAATTTTGCTTTACATTTACTTTTTAAAACCATCTGGATTATATTTTTACATGTGGTGTGAAACATGGGTTGATTTTTTTTTTCTGTCAAACACCATTTGTTTCAATATCATTTATACACAACTGGTTGAGAATGCAAACTCCTTATAACCTAGTTTCCATAGATGCTTGCATCTATTTCTAGGCTGACTATATGCTCCATTAATCCATTTGTCCACACTTGTATTATTTTAATTATGAAAGCTTTATAATCAATCTTGATATTTGTAAGGTCAAGTTATATTTTTACTCTCTGCCCTTACCCACACCCACACCACTTTTATTGTTCTTTCTGAATTATCTTCATTATTTTTGCCCCTTTGCTCCTTAATTAATTTTAAAATAAGATTTTCAAATTCCAATAAAATCATGCTGAGATTTCCAACTTATAAATGTTATATCTTGGTATTATTTCAAGTCTATTTTTACAATCTTTGATAGAGGTTTATAATTGTCTTAATAATACTCTTACATATAAGACATATTCCTAGGCATCTTTTACTTTTCTACTTAGGTTTATTAAGATATACTTTACATGAAATAAAATTTACTCTTGAGAGTATACATTTCAAAGAGTTTTGGCAAATGTATATAATCATATAACCATGACCACCACCACAAAAAAGACAGAAAATTTCCCTCACCTCAAAAGACTCACTTGTGCCCCTTTGCAGTCAGTTGTCTTCCCCAACCTACAACCATGGGAAAACACTCATCTCTTTATAGTTCTGCTTCTTCTATAATATACAGTATATAGTCTTTCGTGTCTGTTTGGCTTCTTTCACTTACCACAAGATTTTAAGATTTCATCCTTTCTGTTATATATAGACAATCTACTCTTTATTATTGTTGAGTAGTGTATCCATTCATTAGTTGATAAACATTTGGGGTTTTTTCCACTTTTTGGCTATTATAAGTAATGCTGTTATAGATGTTCTTGTACAGATTTTTCTTTGCATATATATTTGCATTTAAATTCCCTATGAGGGGAATTTCTGGGTTACATAGGAAGTAAATATCTGATGTTATAAGAAACTGTTAAACTGTTCTCCAAAGTGTATACCATTTTATATTCCCATTAGCATGAGACTTTTAGTTGCTCAACATCCCCACCAATACTTGGCATTTTCAGTCTTTTTTTAATTAATAAACTTTTGCTTTTAGATAAGTTTTAGATTTACCAAAAAAAAAAAAAAGCTGAATAAAAAGTGTAGAGAATTACTTTATACCCACCCACCCCTAGTTTCCTGTGTTACTAACATATTCCATTTTTTGGTGTCTTTTTTTTTTTTTTTGAAATATAGTTGATTTTCAATGTTGTGTTAGTATCAGGTGTACAGCAAAGTGATTCAGTTTTACATATATTCTTTTTCATTACAGGTTATTACAATATATTGAATATAGTGCTGTGTGCTATACAGTAAGACCTTGTTGTTTATCTATTTTCTATATAGTAGTGTGTATATTTTAATCCCAAACTCCAAATTATCTCTCCTCCCCACACCTTTCCCCTTTGGTAACCATAGTTTGTTTTCTATTTCTGTGACTCTATTTCTGATTTGTAAGTAAGTTCATTTGTATCATTTTTTCTAGATTCCACATATGTGATATCACATGATATTTGTCTTTCTCTGTCTGGCTTACTTCACTTAGTATGACAATCTCCAGGTCCATCCATGTTGCTGCAAATAACATTATTTCATTCTTTTTTATGGCCAAGTAGTATTCCATTGTGTGTGTGTATGTGTGTGTATATATATTTTCTTTACACATTCATCTGTCCGTGGACATTTAGGATGCTTCTACATCATGGCTATCGTAAATAGTGCTGCTGTGAACATTGAGGTGCATGTATCTTTTCGAGTTAGAGTTTTCTCTGGATATATTCCCAGAAGTGAGATTGCTGGATCATATAGTAACACTATTTTTAGTTTTTTTAGGAACCTCCATACTGTTCTCCATAGTGGCTGCACCATTTTACTTCCCACCAACAGTGTAGGAAGGTTCCTTTTTCTCCAAACCCTCTCCAGCATTTATTATTTATAGACTGTTTAGTGATGGTCATTCTGACTGGCCATCTGACTGGTGATACTTCATTGTAGTTTTGATTTGTATTTCTCTTATAATTAGCTATGTGGAATATCTTTTCATGTGCATGTTGGCTATCTGGATGTCATCTTTGGAGAAATTTCTATGTAGGTGTTCTGCCCATTTTTTTTATTGGGTTGTTTGTTTTCTTTTTTGATATTAAGCTGTTTGTATATTTTAGAAATTAGTCCCTTGTCAGTTGCATCATTTGCAAATATTTTCTCCCATCTCACAGATTGTCTTTTCTTTTTGTTGATGGTTTCCTTTGCTGTGCAAAAGCTTTTAAGTTTAATTCAATCCCTTTTGCTTTTATTTCCATTACTCTAGGAGACAAATTGAAAAATATTGCTGTGATTTATGTCAAAGAGTATTGTGTCTATGTTTTTCTCTAAGAATCTTATAGTATCTGGTCTTACATTTAGGTCTTTAATCCATTTTGAGTTTACTTTGCTGTATGGTGTTAGAGAATGTTCTAATTTCATTCTTTTACATTTAGCTATCCAATTTTCCCAGCACCACTTATTAAAGAGATTGTCTTTTCCCAATTGTATAGTCTTATCTTCTTTGTCATAGATTAATTGACGGTAAGTGTGTGGGTTTATTTCTGGGCTTTCTATCCTGTTACATTGATCTGTGTGTCTGTTTTTGTGCCAGTTCCACAATGTTTTGATTACTGTAGCTTTTTCATATAGTCTGAAGTCAGAGAGCATAATTCCCCCAGCTCCATTCTTTCTCAAGTCTTTTGTGATTCCATACAAATTTGACAATTTTTTGTTCTAGTCCTGTGAAAACTGCCATTGGTCGTTTGATAGGAATTGGATTGAATCTGTAGATTGCCTTGGCTAGTATGGCCATTTTAACAATATTGAATTCCTTCCAGTCCAAGAACATGGTATATCTTTCCATCTGTTTGTGTCATCTTCAGTTTCTTTCATCAGGGTCATAGTTTTCAGGATACAGGTCTTTTGCCTCCTTAAGTAGGTTTATTCCTAGGTATTTTATTCTTTTTGATGCCGTGGTAAATGGGATTGTTTCCTTAGTTTCTTTTTCTGCTATTTCATTGTTAGTGTATAGAAATGCAACTGATTTCTGTATGTTAATTTTGTATCCTGCAACTACCAAATTCATTGATAAGTTATAGTAGTTTTCTGGTAGTGTCTTTAGAATTTTCTATGTATAGTATCCTGTCATCTGCAGTGAGAGTTTTACTTCTTTTCCAGTTTGGATTCGTTTTATTCCCTTTTCTTCTCTGATTACTGTGGCTAGGACTTCCATAACTATGTTAAATAAAAGCTGTTAGAGTGGGCATCCTTGTCTTGTTCCTGATCTTAGGGGAAATGCTTTCAGCTTTTCACCACTGAGT
This sequence comes from Camelus ferus, assembly GCF_009834535.1. NCBI lineage: Eukaryota > Metazoa > Chordata > Mammalia > Artiodactyla > Camelidae > Camelus > Camelus ferus. The sequence continues at coordinate 76,170,040 of NC_045732.1, read as the reverse complement.
ATGATGTTAGCTGTGGGTTTGTCATATATGGCCTCCATTATGTTGAGGTATGTTCCCTCTATCCCCACTTTCTAGAGAGTTTTTATCATAAATGGATGTTGAATTTTACCAATAGCTTTTTCTGCATCTTTTGAGATGATCATATGGTTTTTATTCTTCAGTTTGTTAATGTGGTATATCACATTGATTGATTTGCAGATAATGAAAAATCCTTGGGTACTTGGGATAATCCCCACCTGATCATAGTGTGTAATCCTTTTAATGTATTGTTGGAGTCTCTTTGCTAGTATTTTGTTGAGGATTTTTGCATGTATGTTCATAAGTAATATTGGCCGGCACTTTTCTTTTTTGTGTGTGATGTCTTTGTCTGGTTTTGGTATCAGGGTGATGGTAGCCTCATAGAATGAGTTTGGGAGTGTTCTTTCCTCTTTTATGGAAAGCTTCAGAAGGATAGGCTTTAATTCTTCTCTAAATGTTGGTAGAATTCACCTGTGAAGCCATTTGGTCCTGGACATTTGTTTGTTGGGGTCTTTAAAATTACTGATTCAAATACAGTACTGGTAATTGGTCTGCTCATATTTTCTATGTCTTCCTGGTTCAGTCTTAGGAGATTGTGCATTTCTAGGAATTTGTCCATTTCTTCTAGGTTGTCCATTTTATTGGCATATAATTGCTCATAGTAGCCTCTTATGATTCTTTGTATTTCTGTGGTGTCGGGTTTAACTTCCCCTTTTTCATTCCTGATTTTATTGATTTGGGCACTCTCCCTTTTTTTCTTGATGAGTTTGGCTAAAGTTTTATCAATTTTAGTTATCTTTTCAAAGAACCATCTTTTACTTTCATTGATCTTTTCTATTTTTTGTTTCTATTTATTTCTGTTCTGATCTTTGTGATAGCTTTCCTTCTACTAACTTTGGGTTTTGTTTGTTCTTTTTTCTCTAGTTGCTTTAGGTGTAAGGTTAGGTTATTTATTTGAGAATTTTCTTGTTTCCTGAGGTAAACTTTTATCACTACAAACTTCCATCTTAGATCTGCTTTAGCTATGTCCCAGAGGTTTTGGATCATGATGTTTTCATTCTCATTTGTCCCAGAGTATTTTTTATTTCCTCTTTGATTTATTCAGTGATTCATTGGTTGTTTAGTAGCATATTGCTTAGCCTCCATGTGTTTGTGTTTTTGCAGTTTTTTTCTTGTGGTCGATTTCTAATCTCATAGCATTGTGGTCAGAAAAGATGCTTGATATGATTTCAGTTTTCTTAAATTTACTGAGGCTTGTTTTGTGGCCCAGCATGTGATTTATCCTGGAGAATGTTCCATGTACACTTGAAAAGAATTTGTATACTGTTGCTTTCAGATGGAATGTTCTGTAAGTATCAATTAAGTCCATCGTGTTTAATGTGTCAGTTAATGCCTGTGTTTCCTTATTGATCTTCTGTCAGGATGATCTGTCCATTGATGTAAGTAGGGTATTACAGTCCCCCACTATTATTGTGTTACTGTCAATTTCTCCTTTTATGTCTGTTAACAGTTGCCTCATATATTGAGGTGTTCCTATGTTGGGTGCATATATATTTGCAATTGTTATAGCTTCTTCTTGGATTGATGCCTTGATCATTTGGTAGTGTCCTTTGTCTCTTGTAACATTCTTTATTTTGAAGTCTATTTTGTCTAAGTACTCCATCTTTCTTTTGCATTAATGAGATACATTTGTTACAACTGATGAACTGATGTTGATATACAGTCATTAACTTAAAGTCCATAGTTTGCATTTGGGTTTGTTCTTTGTATTTTACTGTTATGTGAGTTTTGACAAATTATGTCATATATTCACCATTATAGTAGCATACAGAATATTTCACTGCCATAAATATCCCATGTTCCACCTATTTATCCTTCCCTCTCCCATGAACCTCTGGCAACCACTGATCTTTTTACTGTATCTATAGTGTTGTCTTTTCTAGTATGTTATATAGTATATAGCATTTTCAGACTAGCTTCCTTCACTTATAAATGTCTATTTATGGATCGTCCATGTATTTTCAAGGCTTGATTGCTGATTTCTTTTCATTGCCAAATAATATTCCATAGTCCATGTGTACTACAGTCTTCTTTTCTCATTGACCGTAGAAGGGCATTGTGTTTGCTTCCTAGTTTTTGCATTTATGAATAAAGCTGCTGTAAACATCCATGTGTAGGTTTTTGTGCAGATATAAGTTTTCAACTCATATGGGTAAATACTAAGGGGCACAGTTGCTGGATCACATGATAAGACTATGTTTAGCTTTGTAAGAAACTGCCAAACTGTCTTCTAAAGTGACTGCACCATTTTGCATTCCCACCAGCAATGAATGAGTGTTCCTGCTGCTCAAAAATTTCATCAGCAATTGGTGCTATCAGTGTTTTGAAATTTAGCTACTCTAACAGTTGTATACTGGTATCTCATTGTTTTACTTTGCAATTCCCTAATGACATATGCGTTGAACATCTTTTCATATGCTCATTTGTAATTCATATATACTCTTTGCTGAGGTATTTGTACAGATCTTTTGCCCATTTTTAACTGAGTTATTTGTTTTCTTATTTTTCACTTTTAAGAGTTCTTTGAAGATTTTAGATACAAATTCTTTATCATATATGTGTTTTACAAATATTTTCTCCCAGTATATGGCTTGTGTTTTCATTCTCTAAACAGTGTCTTTCTCAAAGCAAACATTTTTAATTTTAATGAAATCCATTTTATTATTTTTTCTTCTATGGATCATGGTTTTGGTATTAGATTTAAAAGCTCTTCATAAAACCCAAGGTTAACTAGATTGTCTTATGTTATTTTATAGAAATTTTATAGTTTTACATTTTACATTTATGTCTGTGATCTATTTTGAATTAATTTTTATGTAAAGTGTAAAGTCTGGGTGTAGATTCATTTTTATGTTTGTGGATATCCAGTTGCCCAGTACAATTTTAGAGAGGAATATTTTTTTTCCCAGTCAACTGCCTTTTTGCTCCTTTGTCAGAGATCAGTTGACAATATTTGTGAATATATTTATGGACCCTCTATTCTTTTCCATTGATCTATTTGTGTATTCTTTTACTATTGCCACACTCTCGATTACTGTAGCTTTATAGTAATTCTTGCCACTGTGTAGTGTTTATTCTTCAACTATATTCCTCTTCTTCAGTATTGCTTGACTATTCTGGATCTTTTGCCTTTCCATATAAACTTTAGAATTAGTTTCTTAAGAACCACAAAATAACTTGCTGGGATATTGATTGGGATTGTGTCAAATCTATAGATCAAGTTGGCAAGACTAAACTTAACAATATGGCATAAACATGGGATATCTCTATTTACTTAGATCTTCTATGATTCTTTTCATCAAAGTTTTGTAATTTCCTCATATAGATCTTATATATATTTTTCAAAAATTTTATACATATTTCATGTTTTGATACTAATGTAAATAGTGCTGTGGTTTTAGTTTCAAATTTCAATTGTTCATTGCTTGTATATAAAGAAATAATTGACTTTTGTATATTAACCTTTTATCTTGCCTCATCAGTCTTTTAATTTTAGCCATTCAAGTAAGTGTGTACTGGTAGCTCATTGTGATTTGATTTGCGTATCTCTGTGACAAATGATATTGAACATCTTTTCGTATGCTTATTGGCCATTTCTATATCTTCTTTGGAGAAATGTCCAATTAAGTTGTTTGCCCATTTTAAAATTGGGATATTTGTACTCCTATTATTGAGCTATAAGTTATATATAATTCTTTAAATATGTGTGTTTTTAAAATATTTTTTCCCATTATGTGACCTGTCTTTTTATTTTCTACATGAGCTTTCTATATGACTTTTACCTTTTGTATTATGACAAGTCTTTACATTGACTATATTCATAATTATTCTCTCACTTGTTTTCTTCAAGAATTTTACAGTTTTAATTCTTTGATTTTCATCTTTGATGCATGTGTGGAGGACTTTTGTCTGTGGAGCAAAGAAAAGTTCCTTTTTGCAATTTTCAGTGTATAGGTTTGAATATATTTTGTTAAATTTTTCTAAATAATACATTTTTGATGGTTTTAAATGACAGTAACATTTAAAAACTTTTCTTAGTATTTATTTAACTGTAGTTGGTTTACAGTATTGTGTTACTTTCAGGTGTACAATTTTAGATCTTTTTCATTATAGGTTACTACAAGATACTGAATATAGTTCCATGTGCTATACAGTAAAACCTTGTTTTTATCCATTTTTTATATAATAGCGTGTATCTATTAATTCCATACTCCTAATTTATCCTTCTTCCTTCCCTTCCCCCTTTGGTAACCATAAGTTTGTTTTTTATGTCTGTGAGTCTTTCTGTTATGTAAATAAGTTGATTTGTATTTTTTTTTAGATTCCACATATAAGTGATATCATATAATTGTCTTTCTCTGCCTGATTTACTTCACTTAGTATGATAATATCTAGGTCCATCCATGTTGCTGCAAATGGCAATAATTTATTTTTTCTATGGCTGAGTAATATTCTATTGTGCTTCTATGTGTACCATACACACATATATATGTATAGACATATGTCTTACATATTCTTTATCCATTCATCTGTTGATGGACACTTAAATTGCCTCCATGAATAGTGCTGCTATGAATGTTGGGGTGCATGTATCTTTTCGAGTTAAGAGTTTTCTCCAGATACGTGACTAGGTTTTTCCCTTTCAGGACTTTGACTATATCTTACTACTCCCTTCTGGCCAGCAAAGCTTCTGTAGAGAAATCACCTGATAGTCTCATGGGGGTTCCCTTGTAACTGATACTTTTTTTTTCTTGTTTCCTTTAGAATTCTCACTTTAACTGTTGCCACTTTAAATATGATATGTCTTGATGTGAGTTTGTTTGGGTTCATATTGTTTGGGATCCTCTGTGCTTCTTGTACCTGGATATCTGTTTCCTTCTTTAGGTTTGGGGAGTTTTCAGCCATAATTTCTTCAAATATATTTTTGATTCCCTTTTATCTTTCTTCTCCTTCTGGAATCAGCACCAGTCCCTCCCTATCCTGTTTGGAAGCAAGCCAGACCATGCATACTCCTCTCAGGCAAATTTCTGGCCCTTCCATTTCCCTATCTGTCCTGGTGGACCTCCCAGCCACTGAAGGAGATTCCTAGGATGAGGGAATCTTTCCTCATTCACAGCTTCCTCCCAGGGGCACAAGTCCCATCTTCGTTGCTTTTTTTTCTCCTTTTGTCCTACCTAGTTATATGGGGATCTTTCTTACAGCTTTAGTTGTATGAGATTTTCTTCTGTTTTCAGTTGGTATTATGTGAGAATTATTCCAGATGTGGATGTGGGGGGAGGTGAGCTCTCCATTCTTCTACTCCGCCATCTTGATCTTCTGCCTGGCAACTTTTGAATGTTTATTGTTAGTACACAGAAATACAATTAATTTTTATATTTTGACCTTGTATCACATGACCTTACAAAACTCATTTATTCTAGTAGCTTTAAAAAATATTTTTGGGATTGTCTATGTAGATGATTATGTTATCAAGGAATAATGACAATTTTATGTCTTCTTTTCCAATTTGTATACTTTTTAAAATTTCATTTTTTTTTTTTTTTTGCTGTATATTGAACTGGATAGGACCTCTAACAAAATGTTGAATTGAAGTGGTTAGAGCAGATCTCTTTGCCTTGCTCCTGATCTTATTGGGAGAAATATTCAGTCATTTACCATTCACTATGAAATCAGTTTTAGATTTTTCTTACATGCCATTTTAAAATTTGAGAGTTAACTTCTAGCCACAGTTTGCTGATGGATTTTTATCATGAATGTATGTTGGATTTTTTCAAATACTTTCTCTGTATTGATTGAAATGATCTTTTAAAGTCTGTTGATATGGTAAGTCATTGTGATTGTGTTTACAAGTATTAAACCACCTTTGCATTTCCAGGATAAAACTTGGTTATGATGTATTATCCATATTATGTATTTCTGGATTCCATTTGCTGAGATGTTTTTAAAGGATTTTTCATGTGTGTCTCTATGTTTATTAGGGATATTGACCTTTAATTTTATTTTCTTATAAAATATTTGTTTGATTTTGGTAAAGAGTTATTCTGGCCTCATAAAATGAGTTGGAAAGTGTTCCTTCCTTTTCTATTCTTATGGAAGATTTTGTGTAGAATTCGTACTGTTTTTTCCTTAAGTGCTTGGTAGAAATCAGTGAAACCATCTAGGATTTTTGGAGATTTTTTTCCTTGGAATTTTCTTTATGATAAGGTTTTGAAGCATGAGTTTAATTTATGTAATGAATAAAGGGCTATTCTTCTTGAGTGAGATTAGTGATTTATGTCTTCAAGGAATTTGTACATCTACATTATTAAGTTTATTTCCATAAACTTGTTCATAATATTTCCTTGTTATCATTCTAATGTTTGTATGATTTGTAGTGACATACTTGTCTTCATTACTGATAATGGTTATTTTTATCTTCTCTTTTTTTCTTTGTATCAGTCTGTGTAAAGGTTTACTAATTCAATGATCTTTTCAAAGAACCAGCTTTTAGTTTCATTGATTTTTTTCCTATTTCCTTGTTTCTATTTTATTGAATTCTTCTATCTTTATCATTTGCTTTCTTCTACTTGCTTTAGATTTAATTGGCTCTTCATTTTCAAGTTTCTTAAAGTGGAATTTTAGATTATTAATCTGAGTTTTTCTCTTACCTAATAGAAGTATTTAATGCTTAATTACTTGTATATGCCTTTATTTAGCTGCATTTGATAATTTTTAATAAATGCCTTTATTTTCATGGCCATTTTAATTAGGATTCTTTTTCTATTAGATTTTCTAAATAATATCTTATAAATTGGTCTTATATCTAGCAACTTGGAAGATTCTTATTTATTTTTATAATTTGTTATTGATTCTTTTGAATTTTCTGTTTTTATATCTCCTGCAAATATCAACAGTTTTGTATTCCTCTCAAAATTTTTGTATTATTGTAATATTTCTTCTATTATTCTTTTAGCTAGGACATACGACATATTATTGCTTAGTAACAGGGATGGGGCAGTCTTAGTATTGTTCCTGATAAGTGAGATTGTTTCTAAAGTGTCTCCACTAGGTATAGCATTTGGTGTTGGGTTTTGGTGCACATTTTTCATCAAATGAAGGATGTTCCCTTTTTCTAATATGCTAAGATTTCTATCATGACTAAGAGAGTCTCAAAGTATGCTCTTATCTTCATTTATTGAGACATTCATATACTTATTTTGATATAAAAGGTTAATATATATTTTAAATTACTGTAGGTAATTCACCCCTTTCATACAATTCTACTTTTTCAGAATTGTGAATTGCATTGATAGATTATTTGGTATTGAACTGTCCTTTTATTTTGGGGATATATCTACTTGATTATATATTATATGTGGCTGTAATTATTTGTGTTTTCCTTTGAAAATTTATGTTCATAAGTTGATTTTATTGTTCTGGTGTGATCCAACACCCCTTTTACTACATAGTGTATAAAGGAGGAGTTTATCAACTTCCTGGTTTCATTTCTGTTCTGTTCCAGTTTGCTATATCTTTTATTATTTTCTTAGGAAATTATCCATTTATTCTGGTTTTGAATATAATAGTCTAAAGCTATTCTTGATACTATGTTATGTTTTTAAAAATTCTGTTTTGATATTTATCAAAATTATATGGGGACTTAAGTCAAATATTTCTCCTAGGTTTGTTTAACAACAGTAGTTCCTTGCCTTTTTCTAAGAAATAACCATTTTAAACACTTCCAGGTAATTCTTTTGGTATTTATATCCTGTCCCTAAATAACATGGCTTATCTTGATCCTTATTAATTTTAAATGTTTAGTCACTATTAAGTTCCCACTCTGGAAGGTGAAGATTTAGGTTCTTTTAAAATCCCTTATTTGTGCATCATACACAAGTTTCTTCTCCTATCCCTATACTCTTTGTTTAATTGCAGCGTAATATTGATTTTTTTTGTTTTGTTATTATGACTATGATAATGCCATTCATAGCTGAGCCAGATAATATATTGTATTAGTTTTCTATCACTGAATTATAAAACACAAATTTAATGGCTTAAAACAACACAAATTTATCTTCTTACAGTTCTGGAGGTTTTCCTGGGCTAAAATCAAGGTGTTGGTGAGTCTGTGTTCCTTTCTGGAAACTCTGAGGGACTATTCACTTCCTTGTGTTTTCTAGATTCTGGAGGCCACTGCATTCCTTGGTTCATGGCCCCTTCGTTTATCTTCAAAGTCAGCAATGTCTTTTTCACATTATGTTTCTCTGAGACTGACTCTTATGCCTCCTGCTTCTACTTTTAAGAATCCTTGTGATTACACTGGGCCCACACAGATAACCCTGAATAGTGTACCTGTTTTAAGGCCAACTGATTTGCAACTTAATTCCATTCACTACCTTAATCCTATTTTGCCATGTAACCTAACACACTCACAGATTTTAAGGATTAAGATGTTGATGTCTTTGGAAGGCCACTGTTCTGCTTACCATATATATTATCATTAATCTTCCTTTAATGCACACATTTTTGTTTTGTTTTCCTTGGAATAATTCTTTTTTAAAAATATGCTTATTTTCTATTTATTTACCATTAATCCAAGCTCTGCCATTTGTCTACATCTCTTCTCAGTACATTCAGACATATGTGATATTTTATTTTTATTATCTTCTTGACATTGCTCCCTGACACAGTCTGGAATGGTTTCTCATTCTGCTTTGTTCATAACTCTCATCCTGGAATCTCCATCATTGTACTTATATTACCATCCTCTTTCTCTTGAGCTGGCTTCTCTGTTTCTTCATTTATTCTCTCATTTTTGTCAAAGCACATTCTCACATTTGTGGGGCTTTTTTTGAGAAAGTCTGCATAGATAGAGGTAAATAATTTTAAATTTATGTCACTGTCTAAATTTTTAAATTCTATCCTAACAGTTTATTCTTGGTTTAAGTATAGAATCTAAGTTGGAAATTATTTTTTTAATAAGTTTGAAATTGCTCTACTCCCTTCTAGCTTCCAGACTTGCACTTAAGAAGTATAAAGCTATCTTGATTCCCGAACATCTATACTTGACTTTGTCTCTCTTTCTTTTGAAACAAGTGGGATATTCTTCTCATCTCTAGTGTTCTGAAAACATTGTGTCTTCTTGTGGATCTATTTTCATCCATTGTGATGAGTATTCCATTGGCTTTTCCATCCTGAGAATTTTTTGAATTGTTTCATTGATGAAGTCCTTCCTGCCATTTCTCCCTCTCCTTCCTGCCCCCCTCTCTATCTCTGTCTCTGTCTCTGTGTCTCCTTCCCTCCTACTATTTAAATGTTGGTCTTCCGAGGCTGGTTTTATCATTTCTTTACATTTTTTACCTTTCTTCTTCTTGTCTAATGCTCTATATTTTAACTTTATCTACTAATACTTCTATTGAGTTTTTCATTTCCTCTGTCATGATTTTGATTTCTAATACTTTAAAAAATATTCTTTGAATTCTCTTTTCTTACAGGATCTTGTTCTGTTTTTTTTCCCCTGGGTTCAGAGTCTTGTCTGCTATCTCCAGTGTTACTGATAACTTATTATGCCTTTCTTCTCTTTAAACAGTCTTTTCTTTCAGATTTATTTTTTTAAATGTTTGTTTTATTATTTATATTTTATATCAGAGGCTTTACTCATGGGTCTTCTGTTCCTTCATTATTTGTTCCTATTAATAACTGATTGGGAATGCTCAGTGAGGAGGTATATTATCTGCTGAGGTTGTTTTGTTGAGAATTATGACATCAATGTCTTTAAGTCCTTTCTATTGTATTGAGAAGATTCAACATAAATTGATATTCTGAGTGTCTTCCGTGGAGGATACAGATCTAATTTCCTGTATTCTGGGATAAAAATAGGGTTGGAGGTGTCTTGTGAGATGTTGTTGTCATAACTCCCTTTTGCTTTGTCCTTGTTGGTTTGTGAATTAAAACAAATCCTTTTACTACCACTTTAGTAGGGTCTCACAACAAAGCAGGAGCAAATGCTTATGTTCAATAGACTAACTGGGGATAACTCAATATTTTAAAAATCTTATAGTTTATAATTTTTTCTATATTTTTGTATAGTTATTTCTTGTAGTTATTTCTCTTTTCAGGGTCAGTAGGTGGTAAACTCATTTAGTTCTGTATGTGTACAAGTGTCTTTCTTGTGCCACCACTATGATATGGTGGTTTAAATTAGTATAAGATTTTATTTATTTATTTACCTATCTATTTGCCATTATCACTCTTCTATGCTCACTACTTTCTACGTCTGGAACCACACTGTTAAGGTTGATTGGAGCTTCCAAGTCTAGTCTCCAGATTTTTAAACTTCTCTTTCATTTTTTCAGTTTCTTTATCCTTATCTCTCAGTGTTTCATTCTGAGTCTGTTCAGAAACATCCTAAAATTCACTATTTTTTTCCCTGGCCAAATTCAATTTAGGGTTTATGCTGTCTTTTGACCTTTTATTTCAGAGTGTACAGTCTTGATTTACATTTTTTAATATCCACCATTTCTGATTCATGATTTAAAAAAATATAAACTAATGTTCCTGTTTTTAATAAGCTTATTCCTTTAGTTCTTTGTAGATATTAAGCATTTTTTAAAGTCCTTTTTCAACTTACTGTATTTCTCTGGGACTGTAACCCCACAATTGTTGAATTTGTTTACTATTTTTCATGAATTTTTTTGTAGGCTTAGAATTTTAACTTGCTACAAGTTTACCTTAAATAGGAAAATTCATAGTTATTCTATTTGCTTTTCTTATCCCTTTTAGGTCTGGCTGGATTATGTTTTATTTGATCAGCTCTCCCGTTCAGGACCAGTTCTTATGTTGCTAGCTTTGGCTTTTGTTCCATGAGGATGCCAGAGGTCCAGTTTTTGAACCAATGGGCAGTGTGATGCAAACCTTGGTTGTATAGCCATTTCTACTAGTTCCTACTACTTTGGCAGTACCTCAGTTGCCAATCTCAGCTTTGTGTACTCATCATAGGGTTTTTAAAAGTTATTATGCACAGGCAGGAAATCTCTGTCTCTCCTCATGGTTTCCTGCCATGATCTAAGTTTGCTACACTGCCACACATTCAATACTGCTGGTTTATGTTACCTCATAGGAGTTGAACTCTTGGCTACTGCTGCCTGTTTCCTAGTAGGTGGGTGACTTTAGTTTCTTCTATGGCTAAGTTTATGTTTTTTTTTTTTGTTTCAACTCCATGGACACATTTCTCTCTCTTTTTCTTTTATTTTCTATATTCAGGAAATTGTGATTGTGTTTTTATTTTCAAAGTAGGTTTTATGATTTAGCTATAATTATTATATTCTATGTTTGGAGCTGAGGGAGATTTTTTTTCCTATGTGAACTTACAGTGGTAACTTGACATGATGATCCCTTAGGATTTCCAGATGGATATTATACTTTCTTCAAATAATGACTACTCACTGTTTGGGACCATAGTTATTATGAGTTCTCATTGATTAGTTTTCCATGCTTAATCTGTAATCATAGTGTCTAACATTCATATATTTGAGTGTTACTTTGAGCTGTGAAGCAATGGAGGCATGGGTCTACTCAGGCTGGGTCAGGCAAGCAGGTTTTTTTTTTTTTTTTAAATTTTTAATCTAATTGTAGTTGATTTACAATGTCAGCTCCAGGTATACAGCAAAGTGATTCAGATCACATATATACACACACACATTTTTTCTTTTAAGTTTCTTTTCCTTTATATGTTACTACAAGAAATTGAATATAGTTGTCTGTGATATACAGTAGGTCCTTGTTTATCTGTTTTATATATAGTAATGTGTATTTTTAATCCCCAACCCTTAATTTATCCCTACCTGCCCTTTCCCCTTTCATAACCATAGTTTGTTTTCTATGTCTATTAATCTGTTTTTAGTTTGTAAATAAAATTTGTATCTTTTTTTTAGATTACACATATAAGTGGTATCATATGACATTTGTCTTTCCCTGTCTCACTTACTTCACTCAATATGATAATCAATAGGTCTAGATCCATCCATGTTGCTGCAAACGGCATTATTTCAGTCTTTTTAAGACTGAGTAATATTCCATTGTGTATATATACATTGGAATATTAATGTATATATTACTAATATATATACCACATTTTCTCTATTTAGTCATCTGTTGATGAACATTCAGGTTGTTTCCATGTCTTGGCTATTGTAAATAGTGCTGCTGTGAGCATTGGGATGCATGTGTCTTTTCAAATTATAGTTTTCTCTGGATATATGCCCAGGAGTGGGCTTGCTAGATCATATGGTAAGTCTGTTTTTAGTTTTTTAAGGAGCCCACATACTGTCCTTAATAGTGGCTGCACCAATTTACGTTCCCACCAACAATGTAGGAGGGTTCCTTTTTCTCCACACCCACTCCAGTATTTATTATTTGTAGACTTTTTAATTATGGCCATTCTGACTAGTGTGAGGTGATACCTCATTGTAGTTTTGATTTGCATTTCTCTAATAATTAGCGATAGTGAGCATCTATCTTTTCATGTGCCTGTTGGCCATATGGTTGTCTTCTTTGGAGAAATGTCTATGTAGGTCTTCTGCCCATTTTGTGATTGTTTTTTTTTTTTTTTTTTTGTTGTTCTTGTTATTAAGTTGTATGAACTGTTTGTATATTTTGTAAATTAGTCCCTTGTCAGTCAGATCATTTGCAAATATCTTCTCCCATTCTGTGGTTGTCTTTTTATTTTGTTTATGGCTTCTTTTGCTGTACAAAAGCTTTTAAGTTTAGCTAGGTCCCATTTAAAAATTTTTCCTTTTGTTTCCATTACTCTAGGAGCTGGTTTGAAAGAAATATTGCTAAAATGTGTGTCAAGGAGTGTTCTGCCTATGTTTTCCCCTAGGAGTTTTATAGTATCCAGTCTTACCTTTAGATCTTTTCTTTAATCCATTTTGAGTTTATTTTTTATGTGGTGTTAGAGAATGTTCTAATTGCATTATTTTACATGTAGCTGTCCAGTGTTTTCAGCACCAATTATTGAATAAACTATTTTTCTCCATTGTATATTCTTGCCTCTTTTGTCATAGATTAATTGACCATAAGTGCATGGTTTTATTTCTGGACTTTCTATCCTGTTCCATTAATCTGTGTGTCTGTTTTTGTGCCAGTACCATAGTGTTTTGATATCTATAGCTTTGGAGTATAATTTGAAGTTAGGGGGGCATGATTCCTCCAGCTCCATTCTTTCTCAACATTGTTTTGGCTATTTGGGGTCTTTTGTGTTTCCATACAAATTTAAACATTTTTTGTTCCAGTTCTGTGAAAATTGTCATTGGCAATTTGATAGGAATTGCATTCAAGCTGTAGATTGCCTTGGGTAGTATGGCCATTTTAACAACATTGAGTCTTCCAATCCAAGAACACAGTATATCTTTCCAACTGTTTGTGTCGTCTTCAATTTCTTTCATTAGTGTCTTATAGTTTTCAAAGTACATGTCCTTTCCCACCTTAGGTAGGTTTATCCCCAGATATTTTATTCTTTTTGATGCAATGGTAAATGCGATTGTTTCCTTAGTTTCTTTTTCTGCTATTTCATTGTTAGTGCATAGAAATGCAACTGATTTCTGTATATTGATCTTGTATCTTTAAATTTTACCAAATTCATTGATAAGTTATAATAGTTTTCTGGTAGTGTCTTTAGAATTTTCTATATATAGTATCCTGTCATCTGCAAACAGTGAGTTTTACTTCTTCACTTCCAGTTTGGATTCCTTTTATTTCTTTTTCTCTGATTGGTGTGGCTAGGACCTCCAAAACTATGTTGAGTAAAAGTGGAGAGGGTGGACTTCCTTGTCTTGTTCCTGATCTTAGAGGAAATGCTTCCAGTGTTTCACCACTGAGAATAATGTTAGTTGTGGGTTTGTCATATATGGCTTTTATTATGTTGAGGTATGTTCCCTCTATGCCTACTTTTTGGAGGGCTTTTGTCATAAATGGATGTTGAATTTTATCAATAGCTTTTTCTGCATCTATTGACATTATCATATTTTTATTGAACTATAGTCAGTTTAAAATGTGTCAATTTCTGGTGTACAGAAAAATAGTTCAGTCATACATATGCATACATATATTCATTTTCATAATAGGTTACTACAAGATAGTAAATATATGTCCCTGTACTATACAGTATAAACTTGTTGTTTATCTATTTTATATATAGTAGTATCTGCAAATCTTGAACTCCCAATTTATCCATTCCCACCCCATTCCCCACCTTGGTAACCATAAATTTGTTTTCCATGTCTCTGAGTCTGTTTCTGTTTTATAAATACATTCATATTTTTTTTAGATTCCCCATATAAATGATATCATATCGTATTTTTATTTCTATTTCTGGCTTACTTCACTTAGAATTACAATCTTTAGGTCCATCCATGCTGTTGCAAATGGCATGATTTTATTCTTTTTTATGCAAGAGTAGTATTCCACAGTATAAATATAACACATCTTCTTTAACCACTCATCTGTCGATGGACAATCATATGTTTTTATTTTTCAGTTTGTTAATGTGGTGTATCACATTGATTGATTTGTGGATATTGAAAAATCCTTGCATTCCTGGAGGAATCCCACTTGATTATGGTACATGACCTTTTAAATTTATTGTTGGAGTCAATTTGCTAGTATTTTGTTGAGGATTTTTATATCTATATTCATAAGTGGTATTGGCCTGTAATTTTCTTTTTTGTGTGTGATATCTTTGATTTTTGTTATCAGGGTGAAGGTGGCCTCATAGAATGAGTTCAGAAGTGTTCCTTCCTCTTCAAGTTTTTGGAATAGTTTCAGAAGGATAGGTGTTAACACTTCTCTAAAAGTTTGGTAGAATTTCCTTGTGAAGCCATCTGAAGCAGGTGCTTTTGACTATGAATGCAGGAACATTAGACTCACCTGACACTATGGCCTCAGGCAGAGGAATTTTTGTAAGTCAGGTGGGTAGTGATGGTTACCTCAGCAGGAGAGTGTTCTTGTTACAGGAGAAAGAAGTGTGGAAAAAGTCGTGGTCACTAGGTTCATGTTGGAAGAGTGGGAATCGTCATCTTGTTCTTGATTTTAGAGGAAATGCTTTCAGCTTTTCACCATTGAGTATGATGTTAGCTGTGGGTTTGTCATATATGTTGAGATATGTTCCATCCATGCTCACTTTCTTGAAATATTCAATTGATATTCGATTTTATTGAAAGCTTTTTCTGTATTTATTGAACACACCTGTGTGGGGAGGCCCCATGGCTCTACTGGCCCACAGCATATCTGTAGCCGCTGGAGGGCATGGCATTGTAAAACCTCAAAGCGCAGCACAAGTGATGCCATAGTATGCTGATGTACAGGCTCCAGCTAATGCCAATTCCGCCCGCAGTGTCTGACAAAATGGATATATTTCTGGATGACATTATGAATGTGAACCTGAGCCATTGAGGCTAATTTGGTGTAGGCAGAGGCCATGGCCTGATTGGCTCCCAGCGTGGCCGTGACAGCAGCCCTGGGGGTGGGGCGTTGGGGGGAGGTGTTGTTGTCGGCTGCCAGCCAGACAACGGGTTTAGAGTGCCGCCATTGGTGGAAGCGTGGCTGTTGCAGCGAGATTGACCCCAGCCAGATGTTGGGTCCAGAGCACCGCCATCACAGGCAGGGCGGCTGCTGTGGGGAGACTGAGCGCAGCCAGATGTCCAGTCCAGAGCGCGGCCGCCACTGCTGGAAGCGCGGCCATCATTGCCGGCAGCGTGTCTGCTACAGGGAGGCTGTGCCCACGCAGAAGTCGGATCCAGAGCGCTGCCACTGCTGGCAGTGTGACTACTGAAGACTGAACCTAGCCAGATGTCCGGTCCAGAGCAGCTGCCATCGCCTGCTGTGCGGCCGCTGTGAGGAGAGTTAACCAGGGAGGCCATTGACCAAGGTTGGGGGGGGGGGCGGCAGGAACCCGCTGGCACCCTACAGTGGGCCAAAACAACTGCCTGCCAAAGGCAGTGTGGCATTTTAGACAGTGGTTTTCAGAGTCATGCTGATGTGGAGACCAGAGGGAAACGGCTGGTATCAAATCTGGATTTTGGAGTGTCTGACAGTAATATTAAGGAATTTTTTGCTGAATTTTGAATGCTAAAGAAGGTGGCTGTGCACTATGACCCAACTGGGTGCAGTTTAAGAAGAGCTGACATTCACTTTGAGCGGAATACAAATGTACTAAAAGCTAAAAGACAGTACAAGGATGTCCTTCAGGATGGCTTCCCAATGAACATTAAGCTTGCCACCTCACCGATTGACACACATTGGAGACCTGCACAGACTGTAAATGGAGGTTGATGATTGGAAACCATTGTTCAGGAGATCTCCCTGGCACAGTGACACCTGTGTTACTGAGTCTGTGCTCCTACTGCTTGCTTCTAGGGAGCAATTGTTGGGGCAAGGAATAGTGACTTTATTTTTAAAGCCAGCAGACCAAGAAGATGGTAGACTAGAGTCCCAAATAACCACCTTGCTTGGGTTTGAGTGCTAGAACTCTTTTATAGAACAAACAGAGGGAGGTGAGGAGGTAAATTCAAAACGGGATAACTTGTTGCAAATATTTCCTGGTTGGGGTTAGACTCAGGAGTGGATGTGTTTCTTTTTCTTTTTGCCACCACTCACAGGTGGGACTGATCAGTATGTTTCTTGTGAGCTTAAACAAAGGTATTTTAGATTAACACTCAGGTATGGGAGGCGGGCTTCAACCCCAGGAACATTATGTACACTTTCAGCGCTAGGCAATATCCTTTTAACTTGTACAGAAAGCAATAGAATATAAAAGTAAAAGTAAAAGTAATGGATCCAATATAGAGTCAGATTTGTTCTTCCCTATTACACCTAGAAAGGCACTGGGCAGAGGCAGATGCACCAGTAAGAATTTAAAGTGACAACTTTCTATGGAGGAGTTGAACACCCAGGTGGATGCTAATAACACAAGAATGGACACCAGTTAAACAGACTGGCAAATTCGTGCATGGACAAGGACCCAGACCTCTTGTCTATACTCCCTTGCAGAAGGGGGTGAAAGACTGGGGCAGTGTGGCAAATGATGGATTTGTTTCTTTTATGCTTTAAAGTAGGATTTAAAGATCGTGTAAAGATTTCTTTTACTTTTCTTTTTTAAAATTCTGAAACAGACCTGTTTTGTACAGTTACTTGGGGGATAAATTTTACTGGTGCTGTTTTAGATAAGGTGGCATTTTCACCTTTGCCATAATAAAATAGAAATGTCTGTAATTTGTATTAACAATACATTAAAAGGATCATACACTATGATTAAGTGGGATTTGTCTGGAGGAAGGAAAGATTTTTCAATATCCATAAATCAATCAATGTGATACACTGCATTAACACATTGAAGAATAAAAACCATATGTCATTTCCAATGCAGAAAAAACTCTTTCCTCTCTTTTAATTCCATTCTTTCTTCTCCTTTAACCTTCAAGCTTCTGCTTTCTCTCACTGACACCTGGGCCAGGCTGTGTTTTCATGTAGGGATTTCTTAATTAACCTTCCTATATTCTTTTACTTCCACGTGGGTGACCCAGTAAGAGCATTCTTCATTTTCATTGGTCTATATTGTCTTACTCTGATTCCTTGCTTGCTTTCAATCCACCTTTCTCAGTTTTCAACTGGGATTAGTTTGAGGAAGAAACTGTCTAGGTTTTGGGGAGTGGGTGTGTATGCTTGCCAAATGTTTGCACAAAGTATCTCATTGTTACAAGTGACATTTCAGCTGCATTAAAACCCCAGCAGAAAGAAGTAAAACTCAAGAAGTCTCAAAGCTAAGTCGCATCGTTACTTGTGGAGTGATTTCTCTCTGCTTTCCGAGTGCCTGTTTAGATTCCTATGACACAGTCTCTAAAAGTATTTGGGAATTCTATTTTTGTGAATTGTCTGTAGATTCCCCATTTTTAGATAAAGGTAGGTTGGCTGAGCAACATACATTGCACATTCCTATTTATAGCTCCTGTACCTTGGGACAAACTACAGATCTTCAGTTACTCTTGTATACAGCTTCATGTCTGTCTGCAGCCCCAGGGACTACTATTGAGAGTAGTTCTTTGGATGAGAGGCAGAACGCCACAGCATAACACCAGGGCTCTGAATCACTGTCTGTATGGTGTGTGTTTTAGAATCTGGGGGCTGAGTTGGAAGGGACTATGAGTCAGTGCACTCTTAGAAGAGGGCCAGTTGTAAATCCAGCCAGGAACCTCAGGCAATTGTGCAAATGACACAGTGTATCTCTCCTTCCTTGGTGATTTAGTTCTTGAATTACTGTCTCTAATTGGTGGGTCTGTGAGTTTCTATCTGTAAATGATTTTGTTGCTTTGCCAAAGTACCTTCCAGGTTCAAGTAAAAGAATAAATTTGAGATATAACCTATAATCTCAAATAAAGATGTTTAAGCTTATATAAGCAATACATATGGATGTGTGACAGCTCTCTAGATGTTGTGTGCTACAGCCCCAAGCAGGATTTGGCTGTGACAATTGTGGCCAGAATTGACAAGTTCACTGTTCACTTACTAGAGCTCCTGTATCTTCAAGTTCCACTTCATTAATCCCTTTCTTGAGTGTTTGATTTTTCTTAGTGAGACAAAAGAGATTTTCATTTTCATTATAATATCTATTTCCTGAGTGTATGAAATATATCAGTTTACTGTGCTAGGTGTTGAGGATATGATGGTAAATCAGATAGACTCAGTCCCTGCTCTCTTGTAGCTCATAATATAAAAAGGAAGACATACTATGAACAAATAATTTGAAAGTGAGCTGAATGCTATGGAGTAGAGAATTATGAAAAAATTAAAATACAGACCTACCTTACTGGGGGTAGGTGACAGGCAAAATTTCTTTATTCAAGTGATACTTAAGCTTAGAATGTAAAGATTTATAGCTGTTAGCCATTCCAGTAGTGATGAGGATGGAAGGTGGCAGATGGAGAAGAAAATATTTCAGAGAGATGGAATAGGTTGAGTGAATGTCTTGATTATGGGAAAATTAATGTCACATTTTAGAAAGTAAAAGAAGGCCAATATGGCTAGGGTGTAGAGAGGAGGAGGATGATAATACAGAGACACAGTATTATGCTGATCATATTATGTGGTCAATACTAAATTTGAACCTTATTCCAAGGTCATAGAGGAGATATTGAAGGGATTTAAACAGGGACTGACATGATAAAATTTGCATTATTCAAAGCTAATTTTGGCATCAGAGGATGAGTTAGCTTTCAAGGAAGTCAAAAGTAGATATAGAAGGAGAATTAGGTGATGGAGAAATATGGAGGGATATAAGAGCACATGATGGTGACTCAGGCCATGGTAGTTTCAGAGGGGATGGGGAAGAATGATGGAGTAGAGAGGTACTTAGAAGGTATTCGATCAGCAAGGACTGATCAAGAGGTATTATAACATACCTGCCTCATAGGGTTGTTTTGAGGCTTAAATAATTTAATACATGTAAAGTACTTAGAACAGGGCCTGACACAGACCATGTTTTCTTCAATTTTAAAAAGCACATTTTCTCCCTGTTTCTCTCCTTTTAATATTTCTAAAATCAAGATGAGTCTTACCTGTCAATAACATACTATTATTTACTTGGTGGCACTTTTACTTTTTTGGTGGTGTATAAAATATTAATGTGTCAAAATCAATGGCATCTTAGATTGGATGATTTTCATTAGGGGAGTGTTTCTAAAAAGTGAGATAGAATCCTCTCCATTTCCACCACAGGGCTTGGTCCAGAGTAGGATTGAGTGTGAAGAGTTGACTATGTGACACTTGAGTTTCCTCGGGAGTTAATCAATGTACTTGTGGACACACAGCAAGCTAAGCAATATGATGTAAGAGAGCTTCTTGTAAAGGATGGGTCTCTCTTAATCCAGAAAAAAGATTAACCCTATCATTCATGCAGCTTCCTTTACATACTAAGCACAACTATAATTTTTTTAACAAGAATTTAATCCTAACAATCAGTGAAGTAAGTGACAGCATGACCAGTTTGCTTTTGAGGAAACAGAGGCTATGAAAGTCCAAGATTACACACAATATATCTGATCTGGGGTTTAAACACAAGTCTGTGTTACTCCAGAATCTTTCTCTTACACCATGCTGTATCTTACAAAGTCAGTTCCCGAGTTGAGGGAGAGAATTTGATCTGTTTTTGAATGGCCTTAAAGCGTCTCATTTACTCAACCAATATTGATTAATTGCTTATATGCCAGGCATTATGTAAGGAGCAAGAGATGAATGAATGAACTAAATAGAAAAAGGATCTTACTCTTGTGTAATTTATAACCCAGTAGGGGAAGATAGACTATATAATTTTAATTGAATAAATAAGTAATTGAAAGTTATGAGAAGTAATAGGAAGGAAACACAAAATTCTTTGGTAGGGGAAAGCAGAGGACAGGTAATTAGATGGGGCAATTTGAGACAGCCTTTCTAAGAAGACAGCAAACTAGGGGCATAGACTAGGAATAGAGAAGTTAGATAGGAAGCAGATCTCCAATTAGGGAAGTAAAAACAGAAACCAGGAGAACAATTTAAAGGATATTGTACTATACTGGAGAACCTGGCAGTCACCACTTTAGTCAATTAATCAAACTTAGCATCAGAACATAAAAAATCCTGTGTCTCCTGTTGTGATGCATTAAGAAGGACACAAAATTGCTTATATCGTATTCTTGCCAGGAACCCATAACTTCAGTATAATCATGAGAAAACAGTAGAAAAACTAAAGTTGAGAAACATTTTACAGAATAACTGGTCTTTTTTCTTCAAAAATTTCAGTGTCATAAAAAACAAAGAAAACTTGATAGAGATCCCAGATTGAAGAACAGATATGACAACTAAATGCAATGTCTAATACTAGATTGGATCCTGTACCAAGAAAAATAGCTATAAAGGACATTATTGGTACAATTGGTGAAATTAGAGTATTGACTCAAGGTTAGATAACAATATTTTATCAATGATAAATGTCTTGATTTTGATAATTGTGTATAAGTTTTTATACGAGTGTAATATTGTTTAAGTATGCAATGAAATATGTGTACAGAGGCACATTGTGGCAAATGCTAGCAGTTGATGAATATGGACAAACAGTATGTTCTATTCTTGGAAATTGTTGAAAGTTTTAAATTATTTCAAGGTAAAAAGTAAAAACAAAGAAAACAAAAATGAAGTAGGGAGGCTCAGCATCATTTTAGTGTAGGCAAATTAAAAGCCTATTATAGGAGTCTAGATAAATGATAAGGATAGCTTGTATGAGAGTGGTTTGTCAAACTGTTACAATTTGACTGCACATATATATTATATTGCATGTAAGTACATATACACAATATACTGCACATGCTTTTAAATTTACGTATATGTGCTATTCATTGTTTCTAAGAATGTTTAGAGCTTTATCTTTTTAAACTTACATACTTATCAAAGGAATAAAGCCAACCACAAAATAAGAAGAATTAATTAAAAAAGATACATACAGCCTGCTATTAACAGCAACATTATTTATAATTGCCAAGATATGGAAGCATTGTGATATCATTTAGAAACAAAAGAGATGGGACTGGTTGATAGTATAGATAAGGTAGATGATGTAGGCGAAATTGAGTAATTGGTGTTAAAAGAGGCAGTGATGCATAGAGTTCAAATTTCTGAAGTCATTTATGTGATTTTTGACCATGGGCTAGTAACTGAACGTCTAAGACTCTATTTCTGTTTTTCCCTCTTCTTCTTCTTCTTTTTTTTTTGAAGTAGAGTTGATTTACAATGTTGTCTTGGTTTCTGGTGTACAGCAAAGTGATTCAGTTATATGTTTATACATTCTTTTTCATATTCTTTTCCATTATAGTTTATTACAGGATACTGAATATAGTTCCCTGGGCTATACAGTAGGACCTTGTTGTTTATCTATTTTATGTATAGTAATTTGTATCTTATAATTCCAAACTCCTAATTTATTCCTCCCTGCTTTCCCCTTTGGTAACCACAAGTTTGTTTTCTATGTCTATGAGCCTGCTTCTGTTTTGTAAATAAGTTCATATGTATCATATTTTAGATTCCACATATGAGTGATATCATATGATATTTGTCCTTCTCTGTCTCACTTCACTCAGTATGATACTCTCTAGGTCCATCCATCTTGCTGCAAATGGCATTATTTCATTATTTTTTATGGCTGAGTAATATTCAATTGTATATATTATATATACCACATCTTCTTTATCCAATCATCTGTTGGTGGACATTTAGGTTGTTTCCATGTCTTGGCTATTGTAAATACTGTTGCCGTGAGCATTGGGGTACATGTATCTTTTCGAATTAGAGTTTGCTCCAGATATATGCCCTGGAGTGGGATTGCAGGGTCATGTGGTAACTCTATTTTTAGTTTTATAAGGAACCTCTGTACTGTCCTCCAAAGTGGCTTCACCAATTTACATTCTCACCAACAGTGTAGGAGGGTTACTTTTTCTCCAACACTTATTATTTGTAGACTTTTCAATGATGGCCATTCTGACTAGTGTGAGGTGATACCTCATTGTAGTTTTGATTTGCATTTCTCTAATAATTAGCAATGTTGAGCATCTTTTCATGTGCCTATTGGCGAGCTGTGTGTCTTCTTTGGAGAAATGTCTATGTAGCTCTTCTGCCCATTTTTGATTGGGTTGTTTCTTTTTTGTTCTTGTTATTGCCTTGTATGAGCTGTTTGTATATTTTAGAAATTAAGCCCTTGAACTTAATTTCTAATATGTAAAATAGGGGTAACACTATTTACCTCATGATGGTGTGGCAAGATTAAAATTATATCGGGATAATATTTGTATGTTAGTATCCATTGAGTCTGGGGATGCTTTTAGCATTTTGTTATTAAGTGTGGTGTTTGCTGTAGACTTTTTGTTATATATTTTATCAGATTAAAGAAATTTCCTTCTATTCCTAGTTTGCTTATGGTTTTAACTAGAAATAGATATTACATGAAAAATGTTTGATTAAATTCACCAATTGAGATGATGAAATGAATTTTCTCCTTACCTGTTGTTATCGTGAATTATGTAGATTTTTCAAATATTAAACAAAACTTGCATTCTTGAAATGAATACAACTTAATTATGACATATTCTTTTCATATACTGTTAGATTTGGTTAGCTAATGTTTTGTTTAATTTTTTTTGCATCTATGTTCATTAAAAGTATTGGCCAAAAAGCTTTTTTATGTCCTGGTCAAATTTTGATGTGAAGGAACTGCTGTTCTTAGAAAACAACTTTATTCTGTGGAATTGGTTATATAAGGTTAGTGTGATATCTTCCTTAAATGTTTGGTAGAAAGTAATAGTGAAGTCATCTAGGCTTTACATTTTTAAAAGGTTTTTTAAATTGAGATATAATTAACATATAATGTTCTGTAAATTTAAGGTGTACATTGTGATGGTTTTATACATGTATATATTGTGAAATGTTTACCAGAGTAGGATTAGTTAACACATCCTTCATCTCACAAAATTACCATCTTGTTGTTGTTATGATGAGAATATTAAAGCTCTACTCTCATAGCAACTTCAAGTACGTAATATAGTATTGTTAACAATAGTCACCATGCTGTACTTAGATACCCCAAACTTATTTATATTATAACTGAAACTTTGTACCCTTTGACCAACATCTCCCCACATCCCCTGCATTTAACCCCAGCCAACCATCATTCTACTCTGTTTCTATTAGTGCAATGATGCAGGTTACACATATAAGTGATATCATAATTTGTCTTTCTCTGTCTGACTTATTTTACTTAGCATGATGTCCTCAAGGTCCATTCAGGTTGTCACAAATGGCAAGATTTCCTTCATTTTTATGGCTGAATAAGATCCCATTTTATGTATATACTGTATATTCTTCATTCATCTGTGGATGGATACTTATGTAGTGTCCATGCCTTGGCTATTTGGAGTAATGCTGCAGTGAACATGGGAGTGCAGGTATCTCTTTGAGAGTGATTTCACTTCCATTGGATATATATGCAGAAGTAAGGTTGCTGGATTATATGGTAGTTTTATTTTTAATTTTTTAAGGAACCTCCATACTGTTTTCCACAGTGATGAACCAATTTACATTTTCACTAACAGTGCACAAAAGTTCCATTTTCTCCATATCCATGCCAGCATTTGTCTCTCTTGTCTTTTTGATGATAGCTATTCTAACAGATGTGAAGTGATATCTCATTGTGGTTTTGATTTACATTTCTCTGGTGATTAGTGATGTTGAGCATCTTTTCATGTACCTTTTGGCTATTTGTCTATCTTCTTTGGAGAAATGCCTTTTTAAGTCCTTTGCCCATTTTCTAATTGGACTTTTTTTTTTTTTTTTTTTTTTTTTTTTTTTTTGCTATTGAGTTGTATGGGTTCCTGTATATATTTGACATTGATTCCATATTGGATATACAATTTGTAAATATTTTCTCCTGTTGTGAATTTTGCCTTTTAATTTTGTTGAATGTTTCTTTTGATATGCAAAAGCTGTTTAGTTTGATGGAACCCCACTTGTTTATTTTTGCTTTTGTTGCTTGTGCTTTTGGTGACATTTCAAAAAAAATCATTGCCATTACCAGTGTCAAGGAGCTTTTCCTATAATGTTTTTCATAGGAGTTTAACAGTTTCAGGTCTTAGGTTTAAACCCTTAATCCATTTTGAGTTAATTTTTGTGAATGGTATAAGATAGGAGCTCAGTTTTTCTGCAGCTATCATTTCCCCACTGAGTATTCTTAGCTCCCTTGTCAAATATTTGTTGACCACATAGGTATGGGTTTATATTTACTTTTATGATTACTAAAGCTTTGTAACATAGTTTGAAATCAGGAAGTATAATGTCTTGAGCTTTGTTCTTTCACAGGATTGTTTTGGTGATTTGGGATCTTTTGCATATGAATTTTAGGATGAATTTATGAATTTTTTTCTATTTCTGTGAAAAATGCAATTGGAATTTTGATTGGAATTGTATTGATTTGTAGATCACTTTGGGTGGTATGGACATTTTAACAATATTAAGTCTTCTGATCTATGACATGGGCTATCTTTCCATTTATTTGTGTCTTCATCAATTTCTTTTATTAGTGCCATAATTTTCACTATATGGCTCTGTCACATCCTTGTAAATTTATTCCTAAACATTTTATTGTTTTTTGATACTTTGATATTTTAAATGAGATTTTCTTAATTTCCTTTCTGAAAGTTCTTTCTTAATGTATAGAAATGTAAATGATTTTGTATGTTAATTTTGTACTTTGCAATATTACTGATTTGTTTATTAGTTGTGACAGTCTTTTGGTGGATTATTTAGAATTTTCTACATACAAGGTCATGTCATCAGCAAACATAGACAATTTTACTTCTTCTTTTCTAATTTGGATGCCTTTTATTTCTTGCTTGAGTGCTGTGACAAAGACTTCCAGTATTATGTTGCATAGGAGTGGTGAGAGTCTTACTCCTGACCTTACAGGAAAAGCTTTCAACCTTTCACCATTGAGTTTGATGTTAGCTTTGGGTTTGTCATGTATGGCTTTTATTACATTGAGTTATGTTCCTTTTATACCCAATTTGTTGAAAGTTTTTATCAGGAAAAAATTTTGCATTTTGTCAAATTCTTTTCTGTGTCTATTTGAGATATTCATATGATTTTTGTCTTTCATTCTATTAATGTGGTATATCACATTTATTAATTTGTGTAGGTTGAACCAACCTTGTATCCCAGGGATATATTCCACTTGATTGTATTGTATGATCTTTATAATATTCTGTTGAGTTAGATTTGCCAGTATTTGTTGAGAATTTTTGCATCTATAAATCATTAGGAATATTGGCCCGTAGTTTTCTTTCCTTGTAGTGTCCTTACCTGGCTTTGGTATCACAGTAATGCTCTTGTAAAATAAGCGTGGGAGTGTTCCCTTCTCTTCAATTCTTTGGAAGAGTTTCAGAGGGATTGGTGTTAATTCTTCTTTAAATGTTTAGTAAAATTCACGCATGAAGCCATCTGCTCCTGGGCTTTTCTTTGTTAGAAGTTTTTTGATTAGTGATTCAGTATCCTTCTCCTTACTTGCTATTGGTCTGTTCAGATTTTGTATTTCTTCATGTTTCAGTTGTGTTAGGTTATATGTGTCTAGAAATTTATCCATTTCTTCTACTTTGTCTAATTTGTTGACATATAATTGTTCATAGTAGTGTCTTATGAACCTTTTAAATTTCCATATCAGTTGAAATGTCTCCTCTTTTGTTTACAATTTTATTAGGGTCCTCTCTCTTTTTTCTAGCTAAAGTTTTGTCAATTTTATTTATATTTTCGAAAGGTCTTAGTTTCACTCATGTTTTCTATGGTTTCTATTGTTTATTTATTTCATTTATTTCCACTCTGATCTTCATCTCCTTCCTTTTGCTAACTTTGGATTTACTTTGTTCTTCTTTTTCCAGTATCTTCAGGTGCAAAGTTATATTTTTTATTTGACATCATTCTTTTTAAAATGTAGGCACCTACTACTGTAAACATCTCTCAACACTGCTTTTGCTGCACTCTATAAGTTTTGGTATGCTGTATCTTTATTTTGTTTGAATATATTTATTTATTTCCCTTTAGATTTTACCTTTGACTCATTGGTTGTTCAAGGGTATAATGTTTAATTTCCATGTATTTGTGAATTTTCCATTTCCTCTTGTTATTGATTTCTAGTTTAATATGATTTTGTTTGGAAAAGGTATTTGGTATGATTCCGGTCTTTAAAAATTTGCCTAGACTTGTTTATAGCCTAATATATGATTTTTCCTAGAGAATATTTGATGTGCACTTGGAAAAAATGTGTATTCTGTTTCTGTTGGATGGAATGTCCTATATATTTCTGTTAGGACCATTCAGTCTAAAGTATAGTTCAAGTTCAGTGTTTCCTTATTGATTTTATGTCTGGATGATCTATCTATTTTTCAAAGTGGGGTATTGAAGTCTCCTATTATTATTATTGCATGGTTGTCTATTACTCCCTTCAGATCTGTTAGTATTTGCTTAATATATTTAGGTGCTCCAATGTTGGATGTATATATATTTACAATTGTTTTACCTTCTTGATGAATTGAATCCTTTATCACTATATAAGTACAGCCACTCCTGCTCTCTTTTGATTTCTGTTTGTATGGACAATCTTCACTTTGAGCATATATGTGTCCTTGAAACTGTAGTGGGTCTCTTTTAGGCAGTATATAGTTAGTTCTTGTTTTCTTAATCCATTCAGCCACTTATGATTTTTTATTGTAGATTTTAATCCATTTATGTTTAAAGTAATTATTGATACTATTGCTAGCTTGTTCGTTTTTTCTGGCTGTTTTGTAGTTCCTTTGTTCTTTTCTTTTTCTCTTGCTTTCTTCCTTTCTGAATTGATTCCATAGTGGTATACTTTGATTCACTCCTCTTTATCTTGTGTGTATTTACTGTAGGTTTTTGTGTAGGTTTTCGTTTTGTGGTGACCTTGAGGCTTACTTGAAACATCTTTTAAATATAACAGTCCATTTTAAGCTGATAACTTTGATCTCTTACAAAAACTACACTTTTACACCCCATTTTATATTTTGTGGTCCCAATTTATATCTTTTTATTGAAGTGTAGTTGATTTACAATATTATATTGATTTCAGGTGTATAGCATAATGATTCAGTATTTTTGCAGATTATACTCTAATATAGGTTATTATAAGATAATGGGTATGATTCCCTGTGCTATACAGTATATATTTGTTGCTTATCTATTTTATACATAGTAGTTTGCATCTGTTAATCCCATACCCCTAATTTGCCCCTCCTCCCCTCTCTCTTTTGGTAAACACAGGTTTGTTTTTGATATCTGTGAGTCTGTTTTGCATATACACTCATTTGCATTATTATTTAAATTCAACATATAAGTGATATTATACAGTATTTTTCTTTCTCTGTCTAACTTATTTCACTAAGCAGAATAACGCCATTTGCAGCAACATGGATGCTCCTGGAGAATGTCATTCTAAGTGAAGTAAGCCAGAAAGAGAAAGAAAAATACCATATGAGATCGCTCATATGTGGAATCTAAAAAACAAAAACAAACAAACAAACAAACAAAAACAAAGCATAAATACAGGACAGAAATAGACTCATAGACAGAGAATACAGACTTGTGGTTGCCAGGGGGGGTGGAGGGTGGGAAGGGATAGACTGGGATTTCAAAATTGTAGAATAGATAAACAAGATTATACTGTATAGCATAGGGAAATATACACAAAATCTTATGGTAGCTCACAGAGAAAAAATGTGACAATGAGTGTGTATATGTCCATGTATGACTGAAAAATTGTGCTGAACACTGGAATTTGACACAGCATTGTAAAATGATTATAAATCAATAAAAAAATGTTAAAAAATAATATTGTCTACATGAACAAAGTATTGCCATTATAGTTATTTTTAAGACTTCTGTCCTTTAACAGTTATACTAGAGTTAAATGTTTAACAAACCATCATATTACAGTGTTGTCCTGAATCTGACAGTATACTTTTATTTATTTATTTATTTATTTTTTAAATGAAAAACGGATATTTATTTCTCACAGTTTTGGAGGCTGGGAGTCTGAGATCAGGGTACCAGAACTGTCAGGTTCTGGTGAGAGCTCTCTTTCAGGTTGTAGACTGCCATCTCTGACTGTATACTTACCTTAACCAATGTGTTGTATATTTTCATATGTTTTATATGACTAATTACAGTCCTTTTGTTTCAGCTTAAAGAACACCTTTCAGCATCTTTTGTAAGGCAAGTCTGATGGTGATGTATTCCCTCAACTTTTGTTTGCAAAAGTATTTATCTTTCCCTCATTTCTGAAGGAGAACCTGGCTGGGTAAAATATTTTTGTTTGGCAGATTTTGTGTTCTTTCAGCACTTCCAATATATCATCCTACTCTTTCCTGGCCTGCAAGGTTTCTGCTGAGAAATCCATTGCAAGCATTATGGGGTCTCCCTTCTATGAGAGAAAAATTTTCTCTTGTTGTTTTTAAAATTCTCTTTGTCTTTGATTATCCACAGTTTCACTATAATGTGTCTTGGAGAACATTGTTTTGAATTGAAATTATGGCATGATCTCTTAGGTTCATGAACCTGGATGTCCAGATCTCTCCCAAGTTTTGGGAAGTCCTCAGCTATTATTTCTTTAGATAAGTTTTTTGCCCCTTTCTCCTTCTCTCCTTCTGGGACCCAATGATGAGCATATTTTTTTCTATTAATGGTGTTGTATAGGTTTCATAGGCTTTCTTCATTCCTTTTCATTCTTTTTTTTTTTTTTGCTTCTCTGACTGTATAATTTAAAGTGATCTGTCTTGAGTTCATTGGTTTCTTCTGCTTGGTGTAGTCTGATATTGAAGCTCTGTATTGCATTCTTCATTTTAGTCATTATATTCTTCGGCTCCAAAATTTCTGTTTTTTAAAAATGTTTTTTGTTGTTAAACCTCTTATTTTGTTCTTGAATTTTTTTCTGATTTCCTTAAATTGTTTATGTGTATTCCCTTGTAGCTTTCTGAGATTTTTAGAACTATTATTTTTAATTCTTTGTTGGGCAGTTCCTTATCTCCAATACTTTTTGGTTATTTCCAAGATGTTAAAGGTGTTCCTTTGGTTGTGTCACATTTCCCTGACTCTTTGTGATCCCTGTAGCCTTGTATAGATGTCTGTACATCTTTAAATCCAGTCACCTCTTCCAGACTATGGACTGACTTGGATAAGAAAAGACTTTCACCTGTGGATGAGGGCATGCTTGAGCATGGGTCTAGTGGTACAAGCCCCCAAGTGCTGGGGTATATTCATGCTCTGGGGTCAGGGAGATGTGATGTCTCACTCACTCAGGCAGCAGGGTCCAACAATGTTGAATAGTGCATGGTCCTTGGTGAGCACTGCAGTGGTGGTGAGGGGTGTCCACAGTGGCTGCAAGAGCTATTAGTGTCCTTAGATGGATCTTCTAGTCCAGCAGCTAGGGACCAGGACAGGCAGTGGTAGTGGCCAGAGTCAGTGTTGTGCACACCATCAGCTGCAGCTGCCTGTGTAGAGGTGGGTGCTGGTTGTAGACCCACATGTAGAGGTGAGGGCTGGGGCCAGCAGGAAAGGCCAGGGCCAGCTGTGAGTACACTGGCATCTGTGAGAACCTTGGCTGTGGATGTGCTCTCATGTGGTTGCAGTGTCCTTTGTGAAGCTCACACATAGCAGTGGAAGCCATGATGGGAGCTGAACCAGTGTGGTGCAGGTGCTCAACTGGAGGAGCTAGTTACAGATAGTGTAGGCCAGTGACAGGAAACATGGCTAGATCTGGGCTCACAATCAGCTGTGGAGGCCCTGGCTGTTGGTACACACTCCTTTGGCTGCAAGGTCTCCCTATAGGTGCACATATGGCAGTAGAGACTGGTGACAGGAGACAGGCCAGTGGTGTGCATGTACACAGCTGTTAGGGGCAAGGCCCAAGCATGCACACAGCAATGGGGGTTAACTGGGGGGTCTAGGTTTATGTCTTGTACTTGCACAGCTGCAGAGGCCTGGGCTGGCTGCTAGTGTGGATCCCTGTCAGGGGTTGTAGGAGAGGGAACAGTGAGGGACTTAGGTGGCTACCACTTGTGAATGCAATTACCTATAAGGCAATAACTGGTGAAATCTGCATAGGGTTCACAGTGGCTATATTGGCCACTGGTTTCTTCAGTGGGAAAAGCTGTTGGAGTCTTCTGTAGAACAGGTCACTGAAAACCACAATTGCTTGTGCTGTGTGGCTGCTACTTGTAGCACCTGCTTTCTCTTGTTCCTAACCATCTCTGTATATCTCAGCTTTGCCATTCTGGGTGGAGTGAAGTCAAAGTGGGTCCTTTGTGCAGTGCTCCAAAAGGCTGGGAAGACTGTCACTCCCTTTTCCAGAGAGGGGAACTCTATCTTGCTGGGGAGTTCCCTCTTGGCATTGAGCAGTGCTGGCCTGGAGGACAGGATGATGCCAGCAAAATGAAACTGTTTATCCTTCACTTTTTGTGTAATTATTCCCAAGTTTTTTGTTCCATTGTGTTGCTGGTTTCTTAAGTTGACTCGAGCTCTCCCAGAGCCATTTTTCTTCATGTATAGCTATCTAATTATTGATATTTATTGGGAGATGGAGCCTGGGTTTTCCTATTTCTCCAACTTCATAATGTCCTTGAAAGAGTTTTAAGTTACAGGTTCAATTTCTTTAATATTGTGTGCTATTCTGATTTTCTATTTTGAATTGAGTCAGTTTTGAATCTTGCTAGCAATTTGTACCATTTCATTATATTTGCAAATTAATGACATAAAATTTTTTGTTGTATCTTATGACATTTTTAATATCTATAGGACCTGTAGTTTATATTCTTTCATTCATTCCATGTTTTGTTTGTGCTTTCTCTCCTTTTTTCTTCATCGGTCCTTCTAGAGGTTTATCAAATTTGTTGTTTTTTCCCAAAGAAATGATATTTGGGTTTGTTGATCCTCTTGATTATATATTATTTTCTGTTTCATTTATTTCTGTTCTTTCTTATTTAATTCTTCTGCTTTCTTTGGGTTTAAATTGCCTTTCTTGTTTTAGCTTAATGAGATGATGCTTAGTACAGTGATTTTCAACTTTTCTTCTTTGTTAATATATGCTTTTAAGGTCACAAATGTTTCTCTAAGTGTGACTTCAACTATAGTCCAAAAGTTTTCATATGTATTATTTTCAATATTATTTGGTTTAAAATAGCATCTCATTTTAATGTGATTTCCCCATAGACAAAGGTTTATTTAGAAGTGTATTTATTTTTCCCCATTTTTAACAGCTTTTTTTGAAGCTAAATTGGTATACTACACATGTACAATTTGATATGTTTCAACATACTTATATACCCATGATCAAGATAAGAAGCAACAATCAAGATAATGAACATATTAGATCCCTCAAAGTTTCCTCCTGTAATTTCTTTCCTCCCAAATGATGTAAATAATTGTCATTTCATTATTTTTTCTTGCTTAATTGCACTGTGACCAGAGAACATACTCAATAGAATTTTTAATTCTTTGAAATTTGTTGAGCGTTGCTTTTTGGTCTATAACAGAAGTCAGCAATTGTGGTCTACAGACCAAATCTAGCTTATTGACTGTTTTTGTATGGTCTTCAATCTAAAAATGTTTTTTTACATGTTTAAAAAAGGGTTAAAAAAGAAAAATATGTGATCGTGAGCTCATGGGGCTCACAAAGCCTAAAGTATTTATTATCCAGCCCATCACAAAAAAGTTTGCTGACCTCTGGCCTAATACATGTTCAGGATATGTAAATGATCCATATGTTTATGGGAAGAACATCTTTTCTCCAGTTGTGAGGTATACTGTCCCATATTAGTCAGTTAGGTCCAATTTATTAATATTATTCAGATGTGGTATACCCTTACTGATGGTTCGTTTTCCTCCTTGTTCCATCAATTGTTCCAGTTGAACAAGTTGTCCTTGTCCTGGTTACTGAGAAATAGTATTAAAATATCCCAGTGTGATCTTGTATTTGTTGATTTTTCATTGTGGTTTTGTATAGTTTTGTTCATCTCATATTGTGCATCATATCTTTTGAGGCAATATTAGTTGCATTCAAACTTAGAATTGTTATATCTTTCTGGTGAATATAATCTTTAATCATTCTGAAGTGTCTCTTTTTATTGCTGGAAAATATTTTTGCCTCAATGTCTACTTTGTCTGATATTGATTTAGCCACACCAGCTTTCTTTTGATTAATTTTGATTGGTGTATCTTTTTCTAGTTTTTATTTTCAACCTTCCTGCATCCTTATATTTTAGATGTGTATCTTGTATGTATCATATTGTCTTTGTACATCCAGTCTGATGATGTTTGCATTTAATCAGAGCATCTGATCAGTTTATATATAATGTAATTATTAGTATATTTGTAAATACCCATTATATAGAAAGTTTTCTATTTATCCTGACTGATTTTTAAGAGTTTGCTAGGCAAAGGGCTATTGGGTTTATGGGGATATGATGTCTGTGCCAGAAAGATAACATGGGATCAGAAAGGAGGACCGTGTGGCTTGAGATTGGTAGATGTAAATAAAGGGCTGAAGAAGTAGTTTGGACCTGACTGTGCAGTTATTTTGTGCCAAAGCTAATAATTTTTAATTTCCTTAAGATTATTCTGAATGCTTTGGAGTATTTAAAGTGGTGAGGGAGGTACTGACAAAATGAAATTTGAAAATGCTAAGTTTGGCTGCAGTGTGTAGAATGGATGAGGAGACAAGTAGATTCCAGGAAACCAGTTAGCACAGTATCAGATACAAGGTAGATACTTAGTAAATATTTCTTGTGTGAATGAGGCTTTAGCAGTGGTCAAGAGTGAGTTCATGACAACTTGTACTAGGATTGTGGTGGAACATGTGAGGAGAAATAAATATTTTGAAAGGGGCTTAGGGAGTAAAATTGGTAGAAATTTAGCTAGAGTAATATGGAGATGTTGGAGAGGGAGATGTGAAAGATAACATAGGTTTCTGGTTCTGCAGTTGGATAGATGATGGTATCGTTCCCTGAGACAAGGAATAATGGAAGAGTATTTGGTTTTGGAAGAATGCTAGGATCCAGAGAAAACAAATCCTGTTGCATAGTTCAAAAATAGAATAGAATAGAATAGAATAGAATAGAATAGAATAGAATAGAATAAAAAAATGATATGCAACAGAATTTTTTGCTCTTATCACAATCTTCAGCAATCCTGTTTTGTCCCCCAATCTTACAACAGCTAACTTTTAATGTATTAGTTATTTTTCCATAGTTTTAAAATGCAAATATCTTGTTGTTTTAGAGTGTATAACTAATTGCTTTTGAAGTTGAATATATTTTTATATGTTTATTATACATTTGTAATATGTTGTGAATTTTTTTGTGTATATCCTTTGCTCAATTTCATATTTTGTTTCCTTTTACTTACTGATTCATATTAGCTCCTTCTTTGTTAGGAATGTTAATGTTTTGTTTCTAAATCCCAGTCTGTTGTTTAACTTTATTGATGAGGTCTTTTTGTTACATAGAAGTTTAAAGTTAATGTATACTTAAATCTCTTTCTTTTCATGGCTTATGAGTTTTAGGTTTTACTTAGCAAGCTCTTCCCCACATCAAGAGTACATTCATGATTTGCTGTTTACATGTAGTAGAATTATATTCCATTGTGCACGATAGATCTCACATTTTTTCTAAATGGATAGCCATTTGTACAGTGCAATTTATTGAATAGTCCATAATTTCCTCATTGATAATAAATTGTTCCTTCATCCTACACCAAATTCCTATATACATATGGATCTGTTTTGGGGACCTTCTGTTTAATTACAATGATTCTTTTTTTTTCTATTTTTACCTTTGTACCAAGCTTTAATTTTTTAAAATTTGCTTTTTTAATAAGTACTTCATATTCAAAGGTCATAATCCAAAGGTTGCAAAGTGGTATACAGTGAAAAATAAATAAATCTCCTTCTCATTCTTAAGCAAACAGCCACCCAGTTTTCCTCCCAAGAGGCAACAACTGTTACCAGTGTTTTGGTGCATATACATATCAACATGAAAATATTCTAGTACTATAATATTTTATTTGTTAGATTTATAGTATGTTCTGTTCTTTATTAGGTCAAATGACCTCTTATAGTTTTTTAAAAGTTAGTTGCAGTGGGAATGCAGTTTGGTGCAGCCACTGTGGAAAACACTGTGGAGAGTCCTCAAAAGACTAGGAATAGACTTACCGTACGACCCAGGAATCCCACTCCTGGGCATATATCCAGAAAGAACCCTACTTCAGGATGACACCTGCAACCCAATGTTCACAGCAGCACTATTTACAATAGCCAAGACATGGAGAGAGCCTAAATGTCCATCAACTGATGACTGGATAAAGAAGATGTGGTATATTTATACAACGGAATACTATTCAGCAATAAAAACCAACAACATAATGCCATTTGCAGCAACATGGTCGCTCCTGGAAAGTGAAGTCATTCTAAGTGAAGTAAGCCAGAAAGAGAAAGAAAAATACCATGTGAGATTGCTCATCTGTGGAATCTAAAAAAAAATAACAAACAAAAACAAACAAACAAAGCATAAATACAAAACAGAAATAGACTCATAGACAGAATACAAACTTGTGGTTGCCAAGGGGGTAGAGGGTGGGAAGGGATAGAGGAATTTCAAAATTGTAGAATAGATAAACAAGATTATACTGTATAGTACAGGGAAATATATACAATATCTTATGGAAGCTCACAGAGAAAAAAATGTGACAATGAATATATGTATGTTCATGTATAACTGAAAAATTGTGCTCTAAACTGGAATTAGACACAACATTGTAAAATGATTATAAATCAATAAAAATGTTAAAAAAGGTTAGTTGCAAGCAATGCCTTACAAACTTTAAGATAAACTTGAGAAGTTTTAATTTTAGAAAATGGTGTTAAGACTTTTATTAGGATTACATTGAATTATAAATAAATTTGGGAAAATTGGTATATTTTAGTTAATTAGGATCTCTCCAGCCAGAAACATGCTATCTTGCCATTTATTCAGTTCTTTTCAGTAGTTTTTTTTTTTTGCTTAAACTTTTTTTTTATTGAAGTATAATATACACAGAGAAAGTGCAAAATCAAAGTGTACAACTCAGTGAATGTTTTTCAAACATATAAACGTGTGTAACCAACATCTGGATCAGGAAATAAATGACATCTGAAACCATCCCTTCATGATTTTTCTCAGTCACTGTCCATACTCCCCTCCTCAAAGATAACTGGTATCTTAATTTCTTCTGCTACAGATTTGTTGCACCTGTTTGTGAACTTTTTATATAAGCAGGATATTATAGTACATTCTCCCTTGTATACGGCTTCTATCACTGAACATAATGTTTTTGAGATTCTTTTATGGTTTTATATCAGCTACAGTTCATTAATTTCCAGTACTATGTAGCCATCCATTCTATAAATAAACCACAACTTATATATTCATTCTACTGTTGATGATGGGATTTTGTTGTGTCTAGTTTTATATTATAATGAATAATGTTGTAGTAAAATAGTTGTTTACACTTTTTTGTTGAAGACATCTATATTTCTGTTGTTTGTATAACTAGGAATGGGATTGCTGGGCCATAGGGTATGCATATGTTCAACTTATTAGAAACTGACAAGGAGTTTAAAAAATTTTTGCACCAATTTACACATCTGCCCTATAACTCTCCATTCTTTCTAGCACTTAGTACTGTTATACTTTTTAAATTTAGCCATCATAATAAACGTAGCTTGGAATGTCATAGTAGTTTAAATCTGCATTCCTTGATAACTTCCTTATGAACTTGATCATGGTTTCAAATGCTGTTTGCTTTTTGAATGTCTTAAATATTTTTGAAAGGTCTTTTCAAATAATTTGTGCATTGTCTATTTAATTGTCTATAATTTTCTTACTAATTTATAGTTCTTAATATTCTGAGTACTAGTCCATTGTCAGACATATGTATTGCATACACTCCCATCCTTTTCACTCTCATGTTTTTTGATAAACAATGATTCTTAATTTTAATGTAATCTAATTGATCAGTCTTTTATTTCATGGTTAGTACTTTTTGTTCCATTTAAGGAATCCTTGCCTACCCCAATATCATAAAAATATTATCCTAAGCTATCATTTAGAAACTGCATATACACATTATATATACTCATATATTGATATACATTTGTATACCCACACATATATAAGTATATAAATGTGTGTGATTGATGTGAGATAGGGTTTGAGAATCATTCATTTATATTTGGATATCCAACAGATATTCAATTAATTACAATATTTTTAAAAAATTATTTGTAATCTAGTACTGTTATTCTCTAACTTTGTCCTTCTCCTAAATTTTAGAATCAGGTTGCCAATTTCCATACAGTAAAGAACCTCTTGGAATCTGTACGGAAATTGCACTGAATTTATCAGTCCATGTAGGGGTAATTGTTATTTTTACAAAATGGAATCTTCCAGCCTATGAACATGTATAACTGTCCATTTATTTAGATTTTTATTTTTCCTATTTTTGTATCTGCTTATGGATATTGTATAATTTAAAAAATTTATTCTTATTGTTATTTCATGCTATTATAAGTATACTTTAAAAATTTTGTTTTCTAAACATTTTTGTGGTTGTACAAAAATACAATCAATTTTTTTGAACAATATAACATTTTTTATTGATTTATAATCATTTTACAATGCTGTGTCAAATTCCAGTGTAGAGCACAATTTTTAAGTTATATATGAACATACATACATTCATTGTCACATTTTTTTCTCTGTGAGCTACTATAAGATCTTGTGTATATTTCCCTGTGCTATACAGTATAATCTTGTTTATCTATTCTACAATTTTGAAATCCCAGTCTATCCCTTCCCACCCTCTGCCCTCTTGGCAACCACAAGTTTGTATTTAATGTCTATGAGTCTATTTCTGTTTTGTATTTGCGCTTTGTTTTTTTTTGTTTGTTTGTTTGTTTTTGTTTTTTAGATTCCACATATGAGCGATCTCATATGGTATTTTTCTTTCTCTTTCTGGCTTACTTCACTTAGAATGACATTCTCCAGGGACATCCATGTTGCTGCAAATGGCATTATGTTGTTGGTTTTTATTGCTGAATAGTATTCCATTGTATAAATATACCACATCTTCTTATCCAGTTATCTGTTGATGGACATTTAGGCTGTTTCCATGTCTTGGCTATTGTAAATAGTGCTGCTATGAACATTGGGTTGCAGGTGTCATCCTGAAGTAGGGTTCCTTCTGGATATGTGCCCAGGAGTGGGATTCCTGGGTCGTACGGTAAGTCTATTCCTAGCCTTTTGAGGAATCTCCACAGTGTTTTCCACAGTGGCTGCACCAAACTGCCTTCCCACCAGCAGTGTAGGAGGGTTCCCCTTTCTCCACAGCCTCTCCAGCATTCGTTGTTTGTGGATTTTTGAATGATGGCCATTCTGACTGGTGTGAGATGATACCTCATTCTAGTTTGATTTGCATTTCTCTGATAATTAGTGATACTGAGCATTTTTTATGTGCCTATTGATCATTTGTAGGTCTTCCTTGGACAATTGCTTGTTTAGGTCTTTTGCCCATTTTTGGATTTGGTTGTTTGGTTGTTTCTTATTAAGTCGTATGAACTGCTTATATATTCTGGAGTTCAAGCCTTTGACATATTTCACAGAACTAGAACAAATCATAATCAAATGTATATGGAACCATCAAAGACCTAGAATTACCAAAGCATTACTGAAGAGAAAGAAAGAGGCTGGAGGAATAACTCTCCCAGACTTCAGACAATACTAGAGAGCTACAGTCATCAAGACAGCATGGTATTGGGACAAAAACAGACATATAGACCAATGGAACAGAATAGAGAGCCCAGAAATGAACCCACAAACTTTTGGTGAACTCATCTTTGACAAAGGAGGCAAGAATATACAATGGAATAAAGACAGCCTCTTCAGCAAATGGTGTTGGGAAAACTGGACAGCAGCATGTAAAACAATGAAGCTAGAACACTCCCTTACACCATACACAAAAATCAACTCAAAAAGGATCAAAGACTTAAACATAAGACCAGATACAATAAACCTCCTTGAAGAAAATATAGGCAAAACATTATCTGACATACACCTCAAAAATGTGCTCCTAGAACAGTCTACTCAAGCAATAGAAATAAAAGCAAGAATAAACCAATGGGACCTAATGAAGCTGTACAAGCTGTATAAGCTTCTGCACAGCAAAGGAAACCATAAGTAAAACAAAAAGACAACCTACGGAATGGGAGAAAATTTTTGCAAATGAAACAATGAATTTTTTAATATTGATCTTATACACAGAAATACTGCTGAATCCATTTATTAATAGTACTAACACCTGTAGTTTCATTAAATATTCAATTAAATTTAATTTCTTTTCTTTATCTCAAATTTTTATATATTTAATTTTTTCATACCTTATTATATACTCTAAGACCTCCAGTACAATGCTGAATGTAAGTGGAGATCAAAACATCTTGTGTTTAATTCCTGACTTGATGGAAGATTTTCATTATTTCACCATTAAGTATTTTTTTGCTGTATATTTTCATTGCAGATATCCCTCATCAGATTAAGGGAGTTTCTTTTTATTTTCGTTTTGCAAAGACTTTTTTAAAAAATCATGAATGAATGTTGAATTTTCCCCCAGCTTAATTGAAATGTAACTGATATATGATATTGTGTAAGTTTAAGATATACAAGGTGATGATTTTATACACAAGTATACTGAGAAATTATTACCACAATAATGTTAGTTAACACATGAGTGGATTTTGAATTTTAACAGATTTAAATATTTTTTCTTATATCTTTTGAGTTGATCACATTTTTCTCCTTTGTTCCTTAAATGTGGTGAACTACATTAATTGATTTTCAAGTATTAAACCAACAATTTTTCCTTAGTATAAGCCCTACTTTCTCAGTTATTTTGTATAACAGGATGGGATATATGTGAATGTGTGTATGTGTGTGTGTTTTAGAGTTTTTGCATCCCTGTTCATAAGTGAGATTGGACTTCAGTTTTTCTTTATTTGTCAAGGTTTTGCTAGGTTTTTGTATTAAGGTTATGTTAGCTTCAAAAATGAACTGGGATGCAAAACTATTTTTTTATACTTAGGGAGAGATTATGTAAGGTTTGTAGGAATTCATTGGTAATACCATCTGGCCCTCAAGTTTTCTTTTGGAGAACATTTTTGGTTATAGATTCAACTTCTTTAAGAGTTAGAGGATTATTCAGATTTTTAATTATCTTTCAAAATTTTAAATTATGTTTTAAGGAATTGTCCACTATTCTAAATTTTCACATTTTTGACATAAACTCTTTTAAAAATAACATTCTCCCATATTTTTAGTGTCTATTTGATCTTTAATGATATATTCCTTTCCATTCCTAACAGTGGGTATTTGTTTTCTCTTCTTTGTTATTAATCAGTCTTGCTAGTGGTTTTTTGTTTTCATTGGATCTTTTTTTAAATTGAGGCATAATTGACACACAACATTTTGTTAGTTTAAGGTGTAAATATAATGATTCAATATTTGTATATATTGCAAAATGATCACAATAAGTCTAGTTAACACACATCAACATGCATAGTTACAGATTTTTTTCTTGTGATGAGAACTTTTAATATTTATTCACTTATTCTTGCTTTTAAGAGTAGATAATTATTGTGAAAATGCTTCCTCAAACTTTTGTACGTTTAGAAGAGAATGATAAGTATAAGACAAAATCATTTGTTTTTATTGTAGTTGAAGGGAAAATTTGTGCATGCTTCTGGAATAATTTTTCAGTTGTAGTTTGCTTTCAGATCAGGAGTTCAGCACATACATTTTGAAAACCAGGATACATTATTGTGCTGTAAACTGATGTGGTGAAGTTTTAAAAATAAAACATATGAAAAATGCTTTAAAATTCTTCTCTCTGACTTTAAGTAGGCTATAATATCTGTATGAAGATTTTATCCCTGGTGCCCTAAAATTATCATTGTTTTTCATATATTTGTGTCTCTTACGTTGTGGATTGTGTCTTTAGATTTTTTTTTAGTTGAAATGTTTTATCTTTTTATTTTCTTCATGATCTGGAAATTTGTTGTTATACTCGATTATTTAGAAGATTTTAGTGAAAATGTTACATACCCTCTAGAGACAATAGAGAAAATGGCATGAGTGTATTTTTCTTGCTGTGTGACAAAAATAATTGTTAAAACTGTAGATTTGCCTTAATAAAACAACAAGATTAAAAAATGATTTACTCTCTTAGCAACATTTGAACATGCAATACAGTATCACTAACTATAGTTTCCATGCTGTACATTATATCCTGGTGACTATTTTATAAAGGGAATATTGTACCTTTTGACTCCCCTTACCCATTTTGCCCACCCCCTGCCTATGCCAATCACCAGTCTGTTCTCTGTATCTATGAGCATGTTTGTTTATTTTTCTTAGAGTCTATGTATAAGTAAAATCATATGGTATTTTTCATTCTATGACTTACTTCACTTAGCACAATGCTGTCAAAGTCCTTCCATGTAGTCATAACAAGATTTATATATAACAAGATTTCCTTTTATATGGCTGAATAATATTCCATTATGTGTGCTTATATACACACGTATATAACATTTATTTATTTATTATTTTTAACTTTTTATTATTATTCTTTGATTGAAGTATACTTGATGTATAGTATTATATAAGTTACAGGTATACAATATAGTGATTTACAATTTTTAAAGTTTATATACCATTTATAGTAATTATAAAATATTGACTATATTCCCTGTGCTGTACAATGTATCTTTGTAGCTTATTTTATACATATAATTTGTACCTCTTAATCCCTGGCCCCTATACTGCCACTCCCCCTTGCCTTTCTCCACTGGTAACCACCAGTTTGTTTTCTATATCTGTGAATCTGTTTCTTTTTTGTTATATTCACTAGTTTGTTGTGTATTTTAGATTCCACATATAAATGTGATACAATATTTGTTTTTCTCTGTTGAACGTATTTCATTCCGTGTAATACCCTCCAAGTCTATCCATGTTGTTGCAAATGGAAACATTTAATTCTTTTTTAATGCTTATTTTTTATTGAAGTGTAGTTGATTTACAATGTTAGTTTCAGGTGTACAGCAAAGCAACTCAGTTATGTATTTACATACATACATATATAGTTTTTCAGTTTCTTTTCCATTATGGCTCATTATAAGAAATTGAATATAGTTCCCTGTGCTATACAGGAGGTCCTTGTTGTTCAAAAATTTTCATTCTTTTTTATGACTGAGTAGTAATCCATTGTATGTGTGTGTCTGTGTGTGTATCACATTTTCTGTATCTATTCATCTGTTGATGGACACTTTGGGTGCTTCCATATCTTGGCACTTGTAAATAATGCTGCTGTGAACATTAGGGTGCAAGTATCTTTTTGAATTAGTGTTTTTGTTTTTTCAGATATATATCCAAGAGTGGAATTGTTGGGTTGTATGGTACTTCTATTTTTAGTGTTTTGAGAAACTTCCAAACTACTTTCCAGAGTGGTTGCATCATTGTACATTCTCATCAACAGTGTAGGAGGTTTCCATTTCCTCCACATCCTAACCAACACTTGTTATTTGTGGGTTTTTTTTTTTTTTTTTTTTGGATGATAGCCATTCTGTCAGGTGTGAGGTGATATCTCATTGTGGTTTTGATTTGCATTTCCATGATGATTATTAATGAGCATCTTTTCATATGCTTGTTGGACATCTGCATGTCCTCTTTGGAAAAATTTCTATTGAGGTCTTCTGTCCATTTTTTACTTGGGTTGTCTGTTTTTTTGATGTTGAGTTGTATGAACTGTTTATATATTTAGGATATTAACCTCTTGTTGGTAATATCATTTGCAAATACTTTCTTGCATTTTGTAGGTTGTCATTTTTGTTTTGTTTATAGTTTCCTTTGTTCTGCAAAAACTTTTAAGTTTAATTAGGTCCCATTTGTTTATATTTTATTTCCTTTGTTTAGGAAACAGATTCCAAAAATTGCTATGATTTATGTCAGAATGTTCTGACTATGTTTTCCTATAGGAGTTTTATGGTTTCTGATTTTACATTTAGGTCTCTAATCCATTTTGAGTTTATTTTTGTAGATAGTGTGAGAGAATGTTGATGGGTGGGGCTGTCCCCAGGGTGAGTTGCAGCTGCTCCCACATCTCCAGGAGACTCTCCAAGATTAGTAGGTCGGTCTGGCCCAGGATTCTATCAGATTATTGCTTTTCTGTGTGTCAAAGGGTGTGTGAGTTTTTGTGTACACCTGTTAACAGTGAAGTTTCTGTTTCTCTCAGTTCTGTGGGACTCCTGGAATTAAGCCCCACTGGCCTTCAAAGCCAAATGCTCTGGGGACTAGCCTTCCCAGTGCAGAACTCCTGGCCTGGGGAGCCTGATGTGGGGCTCAGAACCCTCACTCCTGTGGGAGAACCTTGTGATATAATCTTTAGTTTGTGGGTCATACATCTTGGGGTATGGGATTTGACTATCATGAGACTGCCTCTCCTACCTGTTTTGTGATTCTTTCTTTATGTCTTTAGTTGTATATCTTTTCTGATAGGTTCTGTTTTTTTTTTTCACCAG
The DNA here is from genome assembly GCF_009834535.1 of Camelus ferus. NCBI lineage: Eukaryota > Metazoa > Chordata > Mammalia > Artiodactyla > Camelidae > Camelus > Camelus ferus. The sequence continues at coordinate 76,126,695 of NC_045732.1, read as the reverse complement.
TAGTTATGCAAATTGTGGATTTTGTGTGCTTGTGGAGGTGGTAAGGTCAAGGTCTTTCTACTCCATCATCTTGGCTGATCCTATACTACATTTTCTTTACCCATTCATTTGTCAGTAGACACTTAGGTTGTTCCATATCTTGGCTTTTGTAAATAATGTTTCAATGAACATGAGGGTGCATCTATCTTTTTGAGTTAGTGTTTTTGATTTCTTCCAATAAATACCTAGAAGTAGAATTGCTGAATCATATGGTAATTCTATTTTTAACTCTTTAGGGAACCTCAAAATTGTTTTCCATAGTGACTGCACCAATTTGCCATTCCCATCAAGAGTGTACAAGGATTCTCTTTTTTCCAGATCGTTGCCAATACTTGTTATTTCTTGTCTTTTTGATAATAACTATTCTAACAGGTGTAAAGTAATACCTCACTTTGGTTTTGATTTGCATTTCCTTGATAATTAGTGATGCTGAGCATCTCTTCACGTACCTGTTGGCTTCTGTATGTCTTTGGAAAAATGCGTATTGAGATTCTCTGCCCATTTTAAAATCAGTTTGTTTGAATTTTTGCTGTTGAGTTGAATAAGTTTTTTAAATATATTTTGTATATTAGCAGATTTTTAGATATGATTTGCAAATATTTTCTCCAATTCAGTAAGTTGCCTTTGCTTTTTTTTTTTTTTTTTACTTTTTAATTGAAGTATAGTCAGTTTACAATGTTGTGTCAACTTCTGGTGTACAGCACAATGCTTCAGTCTTACATATACATACATATATTAATTTTCATATTCTTTTTCACTGTATGCCTTTGCTTTTTATTGATATGCAGAAGCTACTTAGTTGAATGCAATCCCACTTGTTTATTTTAGCTTTTGTTACCTTTTTATTGTCTTTGCTTTTGGTGGCAAGTAAAAAATTATTGCTAAGAAAGATGTCAAGGATTTTTTTCTTCAAAGAGCTTTATTGTTTCAGGTCTTACCTTCAAGTCTAATCCATTTTGAATTAATTATTGTGACTAGTATAAGATAATGGTCCAATTTCATTCTTTTACATGTAGCTGCACAATTGTCCCATCACCATTTATTGAAGAGACTATTCTCTCCCTCTCATATATTCTTGGCTCCTATTCTATTCCATTGATCTCTGTGTCTGTTTTTAATGCCAGGACCTTAGTGTTTTAATTACTATAGCTGTGTAATATAGTTTGAAATCAGGAAACATGATGCCTCCACATTTGTTCTTTCTCAAGATTCCTTTGGCTATTTTGGGTCCTTTGTGATCCCATACAAATTTTAGGATTGTTTGTTCTATTTCTGTGGAAAATGCTAGGAAGTTTGGTGGGGATTGCATTAAATCTGTAGAATTTTTTGTGTAGTATGGCCATTAATTATTCTAATCCATGAATATGGATTATCTTTCCATTTGTTTGTGTCGTCTTATAGTTTAGGGTGTAGGTCTTTCATCTCCTTATTAAATTTATTCCTGGCTGTTTTATTCTTTTTGGTATAATTACAAATGTTATTGTTTACTTAATTTGCCTTTCTAATAGTTTGTTACTAGTTATAGAAACACAACAGTTTTCTGTATATTTATTTTATATCTTGCAACTTTACTGAATTCACTTATTAGCTCTGAAAGGTTTTCTTTTTTGGGGGGATAGTCTTTAGGGTTTTTTATATATAATATACTATTTGCAAATAGTGACAGTTTTATTTCTTACTTTCCAATTTTGTTGCCTAATTTCTCTGTCAAAGACTTCTAATATTATGTTTATGTTGAATACAAGTGGTGAGAGTTGGCATGCTTGTCTTTCTCCTGATCTTAGAGGAAAGCCTTTCACTTTTAACACTGAGTATGATGTTATTTGTGGGCTTGTCATATATGGTCTTTATTATGTTGAGGTATGTTCCTCATTGGATCTTTAATAAAACAACCAACTTTTGGCTTTGCTGGACCTCTTTAATATAGATTTTTTATTTCATTATATTCTGATTTTATATTCATTTTTTCTTCTTACTTTCATTTTAATTTGCTTTTATTTGACTATTTCAGATGGCAAATTAGATTATAGGTTTAGATCCTTTTTTCTTTTCAAAAATGAGTGTAAGGCTATAAATTTCCCCTGGTAATGGCTCTGTTATATCCTAGTTATTTTCTTTTGCTATATTTTAATTTTCATATGGTACAAAACATTTTCTAGCTTAATTTGATTTTTTTCTTTGACCTATGGTTTATTTAGAAGTGAACTACTTAATTTCCACATTGTGGTGAGTTTATAGTTATCTTCTTTATTAATGATGTCTAGATTAAGCTGTGGTCAGACGTCAAAAATATATTCTGATTTCACTCCTTTGATATCAATTTAGGTTTGCTTCATAGCTCATTTGACAGTAAATTTTATTTAAGGTCCATGGGCATTTCAAAAAAATTCAATTCTTATATTTTTTAATGCTTTGATTATATATGTATATGCATATATTTATAATTTAGGTTCTGTTTCTTAATCATTTCATTGAAATCTTACATATCTTTATTGAATTCTGATGGGCTATAATATCAATTATAGTTATTATATCCTAACTTCCAGTTATTATATTTTTTCAGTTCTAGAATATCTGTTCATTATTTTTTGGGGGTTATAATTTTTTATTTTAACGGAGGTACTGAGGATTGAACACAGGACCTCGTGCATGCTAAGCATGTGCTGTACCGCTGAGCTATACCCTCCCCCACGAATATCTGTTCATTTTATAGATAGAAGTATTGTGTGAAACTTTCCATTATATCTATTTTCTCAAATTAATCATCATTATTTTATAGTCTGTACTGGCATTTCCACTATGTGGATTGCATCTTAAACTTTTTTTTAGTATATGTTTCCTTTCTGAGTTTTAGCTCATTTCATTCATGAAAATTTTTGTTTGCATGCTGGGCATTGTAAATGAAAATGGAAAAGGCCCTGGTTGATGTTATCTTTTAAAAAACTTTTTATTATATATAATAATACACTCATGGGAAGATGCAAAAATAGTATATAGAGCCCTGTGAACCCTTTACACAGCTTCTCCCAGTGGGAGTTCTTATATGATTACGGTACAATATTAGCTATATCCAGACCTCATTAACATTATTGGACTGTAGTCATATAAGCATTTTTTTGTATGTACTCATGTGTGTGTGTAGTTCTATGCAATTTAATCCCATGTGTAAATTTGTATAACCACCACCACAATCAAGATACAGGATTGTTCAATAACCACAAAGAAACTTCATCTTACCTCTTTATAGCATCACCCACTATTTTCCACCCCATCTCTTTCCGCAGAAGCCATTAATCTGATCTCCATCTCTAATAGAGTTTTGTCAGTTTGATAATATGAAAATGTAATTATATACCATGTAAACTTTTTGTGATTGGCTTTTTAAAAATTAATTGACTTTATTTTTTAGAGCAGTTTTAAGTTTACAAAAAATTGAGCAGAAAATATAGTTACTAGTTACCCTTTCCCCTCCCCCCTCCACAACTTACCCTATTATTAACATCTTACATTAGTGTTGTGCACTTGTTACAATTGATGAACAATATTGATACATTATTATTAACTAAAGTCCATTGTTTGCATTTGGGTTCATTCTTTATGTTTTTTAGTTCTATGAGTTCTGACAAATGTGTAATGTCATATATCCACCATTAGGGTATCAAGCAGAATAGTTTCACTTCCCTAAAAAATGTCTGCATTCCACCTATTCATCTCTCCCTCTCTCCTCCCTGGATCCCTGGCAGCCACCGCTCTTTTTAGTCTTTTTATTATTGCCTTTTCAAGAATATAATATAATTGGAATAATACCGTACGTAGCCTTTTCAGACTGGCTTCTTTTAATTTGCAATATGCATTTATGGTTCCTCCATGGCTTGGTAGCTCATTTCTTTTAACTGAATGATGTTGCATTGTATGAACGTACCATAATTTGTTTATCCATTCACCTATTAATAGACATCTTGGTTGCTTTCAATTTTTAACAATTATGAGTAAAGCTGCCAGCAACATTCATGTGTGCACTTTTGTGCCTACATAAATTTTCAACTCATTTATGTAAATACCAAAGAGAGCACAAATGCTGGATCCAAGACTATGTTTAGTTTTGTAAGTACCTGTCAGACTGTCTTCCAAAGTGGCTGTACCATTTTGCATTCCCACCAGCAGCAAGTGAGAGTTTGTCTTTCTAATGATACTTCCTAATGATATATGATATTGAGAATCTTTTCATATGCTTATTTATCATCTATATATCTTCTTTGGTGAAAGATTAGCTTTTTTCCTAAATATGATACATTTGAGATCCACCCCAGTTGTTGCATGCATCAATAGTTGGTTCTTTTTTATTGCTGAGTAGTAGTCTGTAGTATGAATGTACCAGAATTTGTTTAGCATTTCACCAGTTGAAAGACTTTTGGGTTGTTTCCAGTATGGGGCTATTATGAATAAAGATTCTGTGAACATCAAAATATAGGTTTCTGTGTGTACATAAAATTTCATTTATTTAGGATGTGATTGAAAAGCTTTATAGTATGTACATGTTTACTTTTTTTTCTGAAAGTCTACTTTTATTTTATTTTTTAACATTTTTTATTGATTTATAATCATTTTACAATGTTGTGTCAAATTCCAGTGTAGAGCACAATTTTTCAGTGATACATGAACATATATGTATTCATTGTCACATTTTTTCTCTGTGAGGTACCATAAGATCTTGTGTATATTTCCCTGTGCTATCAGTATAATCTTGTTTATCTATTCTACATTTTGAAATCCCAGTCTGACCCTTCCCATCCCCCTGCCCCCTTGGCAACCACAAGTTTCTATTCTATGTTTATGAGTCTATTTCTGTTTTGTATTTATGCTTTGTTTTTTTGTTTTTGTTTTTGTCTTTTAGATTCCACACATGAGCGATCTCATATAGTATTTTTCTTTCTCTTTCTGGCTTACTTCACTTAGAATGACATTCTGCAGGAGCATCCATGTTGCTGCAAATGGCGTTATGCATGTTTACTTTTTAAAGAAACTGCCCAGGAGTTTTCCATAGTGCTTAAACTACTCTGTGTTTCAGGCATAATTGTGGTTTTGTTTTCCACACTTGTTGGTAGTGTATAAAGTTGCTGGCATTGAAACCTTTTTTTTTTTTTAATTACAAATGGATGTTAGATTTTGTGAAGTTATTTTCCTGCCTGAATTGATATGATCATATACATTTGCTTCTTTAGCATGTTGTTATGGTGAATTAAATTGACTGATATTCAAATGTTGAACCAACCCTGCATTACTGGAATAAATATTATCCTATATTCATAGATGATATCAGCCTATCATTTGCTTTCTTCCTTCCTTTCTTTTCTACTTTCCTTCCCTTCCTCCCTCTGTTCCTCATTTGTTAATTCATTTGTGTTGCCTTTATCCTTTGTTTGGTTTTGTAATCAGGACAATACTGGCCTCATAAAATGAGTTTGTTACTGTTCTCTCCTCTTCTAATTGTAGAAGTGAATTTCTCAGATTTGTGCCATATCTTCTTTAAATATTTGGTAAATTCTTTAGTAAAACCATCTGACCTGAGATTTCTTTTTTAAAGGTTTTTGATGAAAAATCAATTAATGATCTTATTGAGGATTCATTACATGTGATAAATCACTTCTCTACTGGTGCTTTCAATTATCTTCTCTTTGTCTTTCAAAAATTTGATTACAGTGTGTCTTGGGGTGGATTGCTTTGAATTTAACCAACTTGGAGTGTGTTGAGGTTCCTGGATGTATAGATTCATGTTTTTCTTCGTATCTAGGAAGTTTTGGGCCATTATTTCTTTATATGTTCCTTCTGTTCTTTACTTTCACTTCTTTCTCTGGGACTCCCATTATGCAAATGTCCCACAGGTCTCTTAGACTTGTTTATTTATTATCATTTTAGCCATTTTAAAGTGTACACTTCAGTGGCATTTACTACATTCACGTTGTGCAACCATCACCACTCTCTAGGTCCAATATATTACATCACCTCAGTAGGAAAGCCCATCCCTCCGTCCCAAGCTCCTAAAATACCTTAATCTGTTTTCTGTGTCTAGATTTACCCCTTCTTGATATTTCATATAAATGAAATCATACAGAATTTATGTCTGTTTTCTTACACTTAGCATAATGTTGTCAACTTTCACTCATGCTGTAGTATATATCCATATTTCATTTCTTTCCATGGCTGAATTCTATTCCATTGTATGGATATGCCACATTTTATTGATTCATTCATCTGTTGGTAGACATTTGATTTTTTCCATCCTTTGTCTATTGTGAATAGTGGTACTGTGAACATTCATGTACAATTTTTTATTTAAACCCTGAGTTTGCATTCTTTCCATTGTATTCCCAGGAGTGTAACTGCTGAATTTATACTAATTTTGTTTAATTTACTGTTTTCTACAGCAGCTGAATCTTTTTGCGTTCCCACCAACAACACATGATGGTTCCAATTTTCCCACATCCTACCAACAATTGTTCTTTCTTTTGTTTTTTTTTTCTTTAAAGACATCTTAGTGAGTGTGAGGTATTATCCTATTATGGTTTTGATTTGCATTTCCCTAGTGACTATTTTCTTGTGTTTGTTGGCCATTTGTATATCTTCTTTGGAGAAATGGACATTCAATTTCTTTGCTCATTTAAAAAAATTTGGTAGCAGGAAACTTTATGTGATCCTTTAAAAAAAAACAGCTTTATTGAGATAATTCACATAGCATAAAATTCACTCTTTGCCCAACTTTTATTGGGCTGTTTGTCTTTGTAACTGAGTTGTAAGAGTTCTTTATATATTGAGGATACTAGATCCATGTCAGATATATTATTACCAAATATTTTCTTCCATTTGTGGATTGTTTTTTCATTCTCTTCATTGTGTCATTTAATGAACAAATGTTTTTAATTTTGATGGAGTCAAAGTTATCTTTTTTCTTTTGTTCCATGTGCTTTTGGTGTTTCAAAGAAACCACTGCCCAATCCATATTTGTGAAGACCTACCCCTATTTTTTCTTCTAAGGATTTTATAGTTTTAACTCATATTTAGGTCTTTGATACATTTTGGATTAATTTTTGTATATGTTGAGTAGAAAGGATCTAACTTCCTTCTTTTGTATGTGGATATCCAGTTATTCCAGCATGATTGTGTTCATTTTTTTCATTTTTTTTCCTTTTCAGATTGGATAAACTTAATTGAAATCTCTTTAGGTGTGATGATTCTTTTTTCTGTTCCTCAAATCTACTGTTGAACCTCTCTAGTGAATTTTTCATTCCAGTTAATGTATTTTTCAACTTTAGAATTTATAATATCTATTTCTTTATTGATATTTCTCTATTTGGTAACACAGTATCCTGCTTTTCTTTTGTTCTTTGAGTATATTTGAAAACAGTTAATTTGAAGTCTCTGTCTAGTAAGTCCAATGTCTAAGCCTCATAAAGGACAGTCTCTATTGATTTTCTTTTTTTCCTGTGAATGAACTACAGTTTCTTGTGTGTTTACATTCCTTATATGTTTTCTTTGTTTGGTTTTGTTTTGTTTTGTTAAAATGGACATTTTGAACACTATACTGAGTAAACTCTGAAGATCAAATTTTTCCCCCTCCCCAGGATATGTTACTGCTTTTTGTGGGTTTTTTTTTTTTTTTTGGTTAAGCTCTTCTAAACTATATTCTAAAGACTATATTCTTTGTCCTTATGGTCACTGAAGTCTCTTTGTTGTTAGCTACTCAGTAATTTCATAGAAATTTACTTAGGCACTGATAATTTAAAAAAATTGTCTTGGTTCTAATGCTTTCCATGGGTTTGGAGTCCAGACTCACCACTCAGCTACTGCTGTCTATAAAATATGGGGATCATTATGTCAAACTTCCTGTACTACTGGATGGAATTGGGAGTTCAGATTACTTACTTGGTTTCCCCTGCACCTCACTCCTGGTGGTGGAGTATCTGTAGAGGCTGGGGCTAGGATAGGGCAGCTATTGTCAGTATGTTTTCTGTCTTGCTAGGGTTTTCCTTTGTTGGTCCTTTGTCTAGAGAGAGCAGGCTTTTCTTAGTTTTTTGTTTTGTTTTGTTTTTGTTTTTTTGTCTACTTCTGTTGGTCATTCTTGGTTGCAGGCTTTTCTAGTGCCTAGTCTGAGATAATTGAGAGGTGAAAAGAAAATGCAGGAACTCACTAAGTCCCAAGGTCCCTAGCAAGTCTGCTTTTTTCTTTCTTTCTTTTTTTTTTAACATTTTTTATTGATTTATAATCATTTTACAATGTTGTGTCAAATTCCAGTGTTCAGCACAATTTTTCAGTTATTCATGGACATATACACACTCATTGTCAGTTTTTTTCTCTGTGAGTTATCATAACATTTTGTGTATATTTCCCTGTGCTATACACTGCTTTTTTCTTTCTAACTCTCAGCATCCTCAACAGATTTTCTGTTGTATTAATGTCTATGGTTTTAATTGTAATGACTTGAGAGAAACAGGGAGAAATAAATCTATTCTTGTTTGACAATGGAAATCCTCTGTTATATTTTTTGAAGAATATTTACTTTAGTATTCACTTTCTGGCATAGAAAGTGGAAGCAGATCACCCTAATCCAATCAGATTGAGCTACTTCAAGGATGAGTTTTTTGTTTGTTTGTTTGGATGGTTGTTTGTTTGCTTGTTTGTTTTGCTAAGGCATTATACCCTTGGGACCCACCCTTACTCTCTGGGTAGTTTTTCAGCATGCCAGCTGAAGGTTTATGAGGGACTCTTCACCTTCTTGGGCCTCAAGCTGTAAGAAACTGCTAATAACTCTGCTTAGTTGTCATCACTTTAACATCCCTTTTCTGTTTGTGTTCTCCAGCACAGCTATTTAGAAATCAGTAATTACCTCCATAGAAAAATGTGGCTCAGACTATCCGACCCAATTTCTCTGCTCTTCTTTCTCCTAAATATTGTGTTTAAAATCTCATTTATTTGAATCCCTGAAGTTTGATTTTTGTCTCACCATTTCCATAAGACTGTGGAAAGCTCTGCTTTCTGCTTGATTTTTTTAGCCTCTCTTAATTTTTTAGCCTCTCTCTTAATTACCAGTTACCTAATTCCTACAGGGGTTTTAAGAGATATAGTATGTTAGGCTCACCTCAGTGTTTCCCTTTGCTCCAAGATCTTTGCCCCTCAAATTCTGTTTGCCTTGGTAGCTCTCTGATGGAATCACACACACACACACACACACACACACACACACACACACACGCACACACACACACACACACATTTTACCGCAGTGTTCTAGGCTTTCTTGGTGGGTGAGTTGCTCTGTTGCATAAAGTTGTTCTTCACAGCAATAAGAAAAAGTTCCTAGTAAATTTGTATAGTTTTCTTTAAATCTAAAAATATGTTTTATTATATGTATTTCTCAATGTTTAGAGCTTTGCTGCTAATATGAATGATCCTTTTTTCCAATTACATTTTCTAACTGTTTATTGCTGGTATTTATAAAAGATGTTGACTAGTGTGTTTGGATCCACTACTGGTCCATATTACAGTAAACTATTTATTCCACTGCAAACTGACAGTTTTTCTCTCCTTTTCTAACACTTATTCATTTTACTTAGCTTAGTTCATTGCTATGATTTTATAATACTATATTAAATAGTAGTAATGTTAACAGTCAATTTTATCTCCTTCTTCACTTTGTTGAGAATTCTCTTAATGTTTCACCATCAAGTATTAAGTTTTCTGTAGACTTCATGTGAATATATTTTACTGAATTTTCATTTTTCAAAAAATATTCCCTGTTAAGACAAGTTGTTTCTTTTAACAAGTCTAAGTATTAACTCTCATAAACATTTTCTCCATTTATTCTTGAAATCTTTTTCAACTTTTCACTAAAATACATCCTTCTTTCTCCAATTTTACACTTGATCTTTCCAAATCATGATTGATTTCTCATTTTCCAGTTGGCTAACAACACAGTGGTTATAATGTTGTTTCAGTTATTTAATTCTGCCTTAAACAACAACAAAAACCTAATATTTACTTTACCCCTTGAGGACTTTTTGTCTTAAAAATATCTCTATCCCCATTCTTGGTATAGTATCTGTCCTATGCTATATAGTCAATAATTTTTATGAAATTAATTATGTCAATATTTTGTCATGATATTTAACTGTCCATATTCTTGTATTTCTTTGCTGTTACCCCAGAATCAGTAGGGCTGGGGGTTTCTAATCCTAAGCAAAGTTTAGACATAGGGAAAGAAAACCAAATATGGATCCAGTACTACTTATGCTCCTACTTTGTTCTCAGTTGATATTTCTCTGTATTGATTATTAGACCTGGAAGTTTAGTCATCATCTAGCTCAACCCATTAATCTTACAAATGAGGAAACTGAGGCCCAGTAGAGGAAGTCAGTTTCCCCAAACTCGGAGCTAATATTAAATCAATTCACTAAGTTTATCTGTGTTGCAAAAGGAGTTGGCATCATACAGACATTATCTTGTCTGCTCTGTGGTAGTTGCTATGAATTCCCTACTGTCATTCTGCCTCTTGACATTTGGACAATGTGCAATGACTGGGTAAAGATGAGCATAGGCTGATCAGCACAATCTGCAGGAAAGAAAAGATAGGTTTTCTTTCATCAGCTTCTGGAATTGCAGATTCTGCCTTCGTTCACTATATAGGTATGAATAATATTCCTTAGGGAGACCCTGTGCTATTGTGTTTCTGAATTTGGACACATGCAAGTTGTTGGGTAGACTTTGTTTTTGTTACCTGAAGTTGCATTTTGGCTTCAGGTATCACACGGGATTTATACCTGAGATTCTTGAACTTTTAAATAAAACTGAATTGTAGAGCTTTTGGGAGGGGTTTGTGAGTAAGCTGAAGAAATAGAGAGGAGAGAGGATTAATGGATTTGGCTGAAACCAGCACACTATGGGTTTAAGAACTACATGGATTTTGTAATTCAGACAGCTGTATCAGATTTGTAAGTCCCTTAGTGTTGATTTCTACATGGCCTTATCCAGATCTCTCTCTATCCTATAGTCTCCACTGCTCTCTTAGATTGGTTCGTGAGCCAACCCATTGTGAAATTGTATTTCTTGTCAATATTCGGTATTCATTCCCAGAGCATAGGCCAGCCCTGTACTACATTGGAGACAAATATTGTTACTTGGTGAAAAAGTGCTTTCCCCTATCCAAATAGTGTAACTGAATTCTCACCATCATAGTAACTCCTTCAGGAAGTATTCACTTTTTAAGCTATGGAAATAACAATTAACCAGGAGTCAGAAGTTTTGGATCCAATTCCTCTCTGACATGTATTAGTTATTGGTCTGTGATCAAGTAAAAACCTCTTTGTGTTTTAGATTCTTATTCATTATATAAGTTGAAAAATTCTTACCCTGCTTATGTATAAGGATTGTGATAAGGATAAAGTCTGATAACAGATGGCAAATACATTATCATAAGTGTACAGATAACATTTATTATTAATGTAACATAATTTACAACCATTTATTGGATGCCCATTATATGCTGTGTGTGCTAATAAATTCTCTCTCTCCATATATATATGTGTGTGTGTGTGTGTGTGTGTATATACATATATATATATAAAATTTTCTCATTAAATCATCACACAACTCAAAAGAAACAGTTATTATTATCCTCCTCTTAGAGATGAGAAAAAACTAGGTATATTAGTTTCTATTGCTGATGCAACAAACTACTAAAAATTTAGCATTTAAAAAACTCATTTTTTATTTAGTCTCATGATTCTGTAGGTCAGAGGTTAGTTGACTGAACTGTATCCTCAGCTTAAAGAGCCTCACAGGCTGAAATAAAAAGATTGTCAAGGATGCATTTCTTTTTTGGAGGCTCTGGGGATTAATCTGCTTCCAACATCACTCAGATTATCCATCAATTTCAGTTCATGTGGTTATTGAACTGAGGTCCCCATTTCCTTAATGACTACAGGTTTTTCTCAGCTTCTAGAAGCTGCCTGAATTCCCTGGCTCATGGATCACTTCATAGAGAGATCATCCTGGATTATCTAGATGAGCCCAATGTAATCATATTGGCCCTTAGAAGTTGCTTTAAAGTCATCTGTAAAGCCTCTTTGACCATGTACCATTATCATATTCACAGGTATACTACTAGGAGGTGGAGATCATGGGGACTAAATCTTACTACCACACTAAGAGAGTCTGTTTTATTTCATTTTAATGTCTGTATTCTTAAGAAGAAAACTAATAATATTAATAAAGAAAATTAATGAATGTGAGTAAATTTTTTCTACACTTCAAGGTGATATATATGTGTATGTTTGTGTATATATATCCTCTCTGCTCAAGGGGAGAGATGTTCCCTTACCCAACTTCTCTGCCCCACATTCTTACTTGCAGTGTTAAGGTTCCCATTGTATTGTATTCATTTTAGCTTTCCCACATAAAATATCTTTATTCCTTCTACAGAAGTTAGTGTTGGGCTATTTAATGATGTATTTGTCAAATAAGCAAGCCACCAGTGTTCACTTGGATTATAGATATAGGGGTTCTCAGAAGAGCTTCAAAGCTATTTCTATAGAGTTTTGCTGTCTTCCTCCCAGCTATTCCAGAATTGCTGCACCACATTTGACTCCAACTTCATTTCTCCATTTGCCAACATCAATTTTTCTGTCTTTATTTTACTCCTTTAGAGCCTAATCTCCATCTAGCAACTGGAATTCTCTCTTTAATGTGCAAATATGTTTGTGCCACATCCTTCAGTGGTTTCTCTTTGCTCTAAATATGAAACCTAAACTCTTTGTAGTGGCTTGCAAGACCATGCGTGAGCTGGTCTCTGCTTACGTCTCTGGTCTTATTTATAAACACTCTCCTCCTCTCTTTCTTTGTTCCAGAAATACTGAACTACTTTCACTTTTCCATTATAGCATGTTCTTTTGCCCTTTTTGGTCTTCATATGTGATAGAAAATTCTTCCTCTTTTTTTTTTTCAATCTGAGCTTCATAAATTCATCGTTCGGCTCTCTGTTTAAATGTTACTTCCTGCATGATATTTTCCTTTATTCCCCAAATCTCATTTTAAATGTCTTTTCCATATTTTCATAGCACTCTGTATTTTCCCTATCATTGTTTTTTTTTTGTCATACTTTACTATAATTTCCAGTTCTTCCAGTAAACTATCAAGTCCTTGAAGGTAAGCATCATGTCTATTTTGTTGAATGTTGTGTTGTCAGAACTTAACACAATTGTGAAATATTTTCCTCAGAACATGAATAAATGAATAAAACCTATGTCTGCTCAAGCATTTGCTCTCCTAAGTCTGAGTGGGTGTGATGGTGCATCTCTATTTTTCTTAAGATAGAAGAATTTGGACTGGGATTAACCCTTCATAATCTGTCTCTTGCCCCAGCTCTGATCCAGGTGGTATTTACTAGGAAACTGTGCTACAATGTGACCAAATATTAGTTTTCTCCAAACAAGACTCAAATTTTTCTTCTGTTTTCTGAGACTTTATATACTGGTATATCATGACTCTCTTCATGAGTATCTTGGAGATAGTTTCCTGCAGCATAGTTCTTTGCTTCCTTTCTGCATTCTTTACTGGTGCCATCTGACACCCTTCAATGTTTGTTTGCCTGTGCACTGTGGTATTCTGAGCACATAGCATAATTGCATGCTTATGCACATGGGTCTGAACCATGATCATGATGTCATTATCATGATTTTTAAGCATATGTCAATTATATCTGCCCATGTTTCATGGTTATTTGAGTACTTACCATGGCCATCTCTCAGTATCATGATTCTTTGGGTAGAGCCAGGGCCTGTAACTTCCATGTTATGTATAATTTATATTATTTATAGTTTACCATAACAGTCACCATAACATTGTATCCTTATACAGGAGTGTTAGGCCACTGTAATATGATTACTAGCAGATGAGTCATTATTTTCTTGCATGCTACATTATTTAACCTTATATATCAATGCTGTTTTCTCATATACAATGTTAAATACAGTCACAAGATAGATACTTGTAAATGATTATTCTCTATTTCTAATAGATGGCTGTCAACAGAGTGTATTGTTTTTCTAAGGTTGCCATAACAAAGTATGACAAAGTGAGTAGCTTAAAACACAGAATATTTTCTCACAGTTCTGGAAGTTAGAAGTCCAAAATCAAGATGTTGGCAGGGCTGTACTCCCTCTGAAGGTTCTAGAAGAGGATCCACCCTTGCCTCTTTCAGTTTCTTGTAGTTGCAGGTATTCCTTGGCTTGTTGTGTCACCATGCCAATCTCTACCTCCATCATTATGTGGCATTTTCTCCTCTTCTGTCTGTATCTAAATTTCCCCCTTTTTATAAGGACATTAGTCATTTGATTTAGGGCCCACCCTAATCCACACTATGACCTTATCTTAACTAGATTACACCTGCAAAGACCCTATTACCAAATAAGGTCATATCCACAGGTACCAGGAGTTAGAATGTCAATATCTCTTTTTTTGTGGGGGCCGGGGGTGCATAATTAAACCCATAACAGTATCTACACTTCAAGTTGTTTGTTTTTTAAAAAGCTTTTCAGTAACATTTATATTTACTTAAAATACTCTAAAATTTTTAGACATAATGAAGCATTGAATAGAATTTTTAAAGTAATCTAGACCTAGAGTCCATCTTGCTGCAAGATGTGATTTACCTGCTGAAGTGAGAAAACAATATTTTGGAAAATATGGTGATTAAGACAGTGAAGTTCTAACAACTATTTACTAATATTCAGCTGTTTCAACATTTGCTTTTGTACTATGGCTTTTTAATTAGGCATTCTGTCCATCTGAGTAAGCACCACAGTTTGATTGTCTATATACCACCAATGTTTGAACTTGATCTGTGATTATCTACCTTTTATGTTATAATTATCATATTAGGCATCATTATTACTAACTCATATCAGTAACATCTGCCACCTATTTCAACATTGTTCTTTGCTCCTATACCATGTCCAACTGCCCCTGTATTTTGGATATTTTCTTGTAATATGTCCCATATCATCACTTGTACCTCATATTTTGGGGTTGTCAGAATGTACATCATGATCAAATACTCAAACACAAGAGTTGGCTGTTTATATACAATAGCCATCTGAGCATATGGCATAGGGTCTCATTTTTCACCATTGTCATCTTATCCTTGACTGCAATAACTTGATTCTATATTGTGGATATTGGATAGTGATGTCCATCTGAATGAATCACTCAATGCTTATTTGCTACTGTCTAACCAACTATTTGTGTATTGTATGTTTTTACTCATATATATATATGAGGTGGATGTTGCTCATCCATCCATTATAAGTATATAAAAAAGAAGCATCATGATCTTCTGTGTAGAGAAAGACAACTTCTATAACATGGATATTAGCTCTTGGATTGTGGTCATTAGCTCCTGTACAGTGGTTGTTTCTTCCATATTTGCTGTCTGCCCCTGTAGTGTGTCTGCTAAATGTGTCACAGCTATTAGCTCACTTAGTGGCATAGCTTGAGTGTATAACAGGACAAAACACAAATTCTGGATCATTATTCACTGTGATTATTTTAAATTGGGCACTATATCCATCTAAGTCTCCTTTTGTACCATTGTCATCTTCTCCTGGACCAGAGTCATTCATTGTTTGCATCGTAATTTTTTATTACATGCCATATGTATTTCAGTAAGAATCACACTGCAGTTTATTTCTACACCATATCCATCTGCACCTGTATCATAATTGACAGCTTGTGTCCTATAGGTGTGTGGGTATGCATCATGACCTATCGGTGTGTGGGTGTGATATGCTCTTGGACCAATGCCACACATTCTGGTAATTTAAAAAATCATCTGAGTAGTTTTTCACTCTGTGGGTCTTTCCTGGTGTACCATATCAGTCCCCTCTTTCATATATGAATTGACTCATTCTCCATGATAATCTAAACATGCATAATGGATTTTTGTTCATATACTATTTGAAGTTGTACTATAAATGTCCACTTAAATACTGTGCTTGTGTGATAATACACTATAATTTTCTACTCTTCTACTAAGGATTAATATTTTTTATAATATATATTATTAGTTTGTGTACCATGGTTTGCTATTGCAATGAATTTTCTCTCCTTTGTCATCACTGTCTACTCTTAATTTGGGTGTCAGCTCATGTTGCAGGATCTTCTGTGTGTGCATCGTGGTCAAATGCTCAGACTCCTTGGTGGCTGCTTATGCACCACGGATGTTTGAGCATGTGCTATGGTGTCTACTTTTGCAACATTGCCATCTGCATACGGAACAAAATCATTCATTACTCTATTTTAAATGTATCATGTCTGTCAGAGGAGTCACAGCATATTGTCATTTATTGTACTATTTAAGACAATGGATAGTTGAGCCAAAGTGACTGGATTTTAATCTTGAATTATGTACTTACAAGCTATGAGATCTTGGGCCTATGAATTCACATCTCCATGTTTTATTTTCCTGCAAAATGACAAACATAACATATCATAAGGTTGTTTTGAGAATTATATGAATTATTATACATAAATATTTCAAACACTGCCTAGCATATAGTAAGATATATGTGGTGATAATAATGATGATGATGATACTGTGTCCCTTGATTCTGTATCATGATATCAGCTCAGATTCCAGGGTTCCGTAGGTGTGCATTATAGTAAAATGCTCATGTATTTGTGATAGTGTTAAAAAAATCACGATACAAACATATGCCATGAGGTCTCCCTTTGAATCATTGCCATCTGCACTATCCTATTAGCTCCTGTGTGATCGTTTCTTTTCTTCCATAATCACTATCTTACCTAATATACTTGTTCATTTGCCTCTACATTGTGGTCATCAGCTCATTTTCTTGGAATGTCTGTATGTACATCAGAGTAAAATGCTCAAACATCAATGGCATCACACATCACTGTATCACGTCCACATGCTTTTGTATTATAGGTTTTTGCTTATGCACCATGGTTGTCTGAGCATACAGCATGCTTGTCTGCTCATACCCCATGGCTCCTGAGCAGAAACCTTTATTGCTTACTGCTCTACAGGGAAATGGTGTCATGCATTATGTATATCAGTTTGTATTTTATGGTAATTTGCTCCTATTCCATGCCTTTGTACTCCTTGATCACTCCTGCCTTTTTCTGCATCATGTTTATATATTCCAAAATCATAGCTTGTAATGTCATTGGTTTGTCTGAGTGTGCATTACAGTTGGATGTTCAGTTGCCCATGGTATCTATTTGTGCAGCTGATTGTTTACCATGATTTTACCCATTTCATCATAGCCATATGATCCTAACCTAAAGGAGTTTGTTATATCTTTTAAATTACCAACCATATACATTTCAGGAAGTATAGTGGCATATCTACCTGCTTCTGCGTCTTCACTTTCAATACATGTCATGGGGTTGTATAAGTAAGCATCATAGTCAAATTCTCAAATACCAGTTGTGACTGTTACTCCAACATGGTCATCTAAATATTTGGTGTCAGGTTTCATTTGGCAAACCTGACACCTATTCATGGACAAAGCCATTCACATCTGTACCATGACTTTTTTTGTAAGGCACAATATCTATCTGAGTACCAGGTATCATGAGCATTACAAGATGATTTTCTTCTCAGAAAATGAGTTTGTGTACCATATCCTGTCTCTTAGCTCCTGTGTCTTGACTGCTATGACATAGTGTAGTGTTTTTGTTTACTTGCATATGTCATGATCAAATGATCAAATACTGCTGATGGCTTTCATCAACTGTTATTATCTGAGCATGTTCCATGGCGTCTCTCTATGCACCTTTGCCATCTGCTTCTGAATCAACCATTCATGTGTTGAGATGTTTTGATCATGTACCATATCCATCTGTGATGTTTCCACTCATGGTTATTTTCTACTGTACCTTGTCTCTTGGCTCTAGATGGGTGTTGGCTCATTCCCCATGGTTGTATGAATGTACACAATGCATTCTACTATTTTACTGTGTTTGAAATTTTACTACAATCTTCTGTTCACTCATCATGTGTGTGAAAATGTACATCATTGCTTTGTAATAAGAATGGAAATTTCTGTACCATGAATATCATTTTGTACACCATGATTATTTGTTACTTCGATGTGTTTCCTCCCTCCTTCGTCTTTAGTATCAACTCCTATACACTGGATGTCAGCTCATGTTGCAGGACCTTCTGAGTGTGCATCGTAGTCAAATGCTCAGACTCCTGTGGTGGCTGCTCATGCACCACGGATGTTTGAGCATGTGCTACGGTGTCTACTTTTGCTACATTGCCGTCTACTTCTGGACCAAAGCCATTCGTTCCTGTACTCTGTGTTTTTAATCTTGTACCACGTCCATCTAAGTAAACATGGCACCATCAGTGTACATGCACAGTCCTGACTCTGAGGTTAGAATGCTTGTATTTAATCCCACTTCTACCATTCAATAGCTTGGTGTCCTTGAGCAAGTCATTTCACCTCTTTGTGCCTCTGTTTTCGCAACAGCAAAATAATGATACTAATACCTACCTCATATGGTGGTTGTGAGTATTCAAAGAGTTAAATGTAAAATGCTTAGATTAGTACCTGGCACATGGTAAATGATAAGTATTTGCTAACATTAAATTACTATGTCTCTTTTTTCTTTATCATGATTTTCAGCTTGTATTCTGAGATTTGTATGGCTGTGCAGCTCAGTCACATGCTAAATTACTGGTGGTGGCTGTTCTTTTAACACAATCATCTGATGTTACATCTTCATTTCTCCTGTTGTAATACTGTCTCTACTTTCTCAGCAAAGCCATTCATTGCTGTATTGTGTTCCTCATTACTCATCCATCACATCTTTCTTACCAAGAATAGCATAATGTTTGACTGTGCCATTTCTACTTGTACCTGTATCATGACTGATGGCTCACATTTCAAGGTATATTGGTGTGTATATATTATATTCAAATATTCAAACATTTGTGGTTTTTTTTTTTTTTGTATTTCAGTCATCTGAGTATACATCATGGTTTCTCCTATCTTTAACATCTACTCCTGTACCAAGTAATTCCTTTATGTATTGTGGCTTTTTGATCATATATTGTGGTTATTTGTGCAATTTCCATATGTGTTTGTTTTCTTTGTACCATTCTGTCTTCTCTTATATATAGGTTTTGGCTCATTTTTCCGTGGTAGTCTGAACATGCTGAAAAAGCTTTTGATAAAACTCAACATCCATTTATGATTAAAAAAAAACTCCAGAAAGTGATCATAGAGGGAACATACCTCAACATAATGGAGGCCATATATGACAAACCTACAGCTAACATCATACTGTATGGTGAAAAGCTGAAAGCACTCCCTCTAAGATCAGGAACAAGACAAGGATGCCCACTCCCACCACTTTTATTCAACATAGTGTTGGAAGTCTTAGTCACAGCAATCAGAGAAGAAAAAGAAATAAAAAGAATCCAAATTGGAAAGGAAGAATTAAAACTATCACTGTTGGCAGACGACATGATACTATACATAGAAAATCCTAAAGACACTACCAGAAAACTAGAGCTCATCAATGAATTTGGTAAAGTTGTAGGATACAAAATTAATATACAGAAATCAGTTGTGTTTCTATACACTAACAATGAAATAGCAGAAAAAGAAATTAAGGAAACAATCCCATTTACCATTGCATCAAAAAGAATAAAATATCTGGGGAAAAACCAACCTAAGGAGGGGTAGGACCTGTACTCCAAAACCATAACACACTAATGAAAGAAATTGAAGATGACAGAAACAGATGGACGTATATACCATGTTCTTAAGACTAGAAGAATCAGTATTATTAAAATGGCCATACTACCCAAGGCAATCTACAGATTCAGTGTAATCCTATCAAATTACCAATGACATTTTTTCACAGAGCTGAACAAAAAAAAAAAAAATGTTAAAATTTCTATGGAAACACAAAAGACCCTAAATAGCCAAAACAATCTTGAGAAAGGAGAACAGAGCTGTAGGAATCATGCTCCCTGACTTGGGACTATCCTACAAAGTTACAGCAATCAAAATGTTGAGATAGGGGCACAAAAACAAACACATAAATCAATGAAACAGAATAGAAAGCCCAGGAATAAACCCAGGCACTTATGATCAATTAATCTATGACAAAGGAGGCAAAAATATACAATGGAGAAATGACAGTCTCTTCAATAAGTGGTGCTGGGAACATTGGACAGCTACATATAAAAGAATGAAATTAGAATATTCTCTAACACCACATAAAAAATGTAAATTGGTACAGCCACTTGGAGGACAGTTTGGACGTTCCTTAAAAAATGAAAAATAGAGTTACCATATGATCCAGCAATTCCACTCCTAGGCATATATCCAGAGAAAACTCTAATTTGAAAAGACACATGCACCCCAATGTTCATAGCAGCATTGTTTACAATAGCCAAGATGTGGAAACAACCTAAATTTCCATCAACAGATGACTGCATAAAGAAGATGTGGTATATATATTTATGCAATGGAATATTTCTCAGCCATGAAAAGAATGAAGTAATGCCATTTGCAGGAACATGGATGGACCTAGAGATTATCATACTAAGTGAAGTAAGTCAGACAGAGAAAGACAAATATCTTATGATATCACTTATACGTGGAATTAAAAAAAGATACAGTTTATTTACAAGCCAAAAATAGACTCACAGACATAGTAAAATATGGTTACCTAAGGGAAACATAGATAAACAACAAGGGCCTACTGTACAGCACAAGGAACTATATTCAATTTCTTGTAATAACATATAATGAAAAAGAATCTGAAAAAAATATGTATATGTGTAACTGAATCACTCTGCTGTACACCTGAAACTAACATTGTAAGTCAACTACACTTCTATAAAAAATAAAAATTTTTAAAAAGAAATAATAAAGGATGACCTTAGGGCAGAAATAAATGTGGAAAATTATAATCTTAACCTGTATAATATTCACATGTAACAATGACTGTTATTTATTTCACCATTTTATTAATATGCACATTTAAATTGTCTTTACATTTCACTAATATAATATTATATTGTGATAAACATCTTTGAACATAAATCTTTTTTGCATCTCTGGTTTTTTCTGTCTAGTAGATTCCTAGAAGTAAAGTTACAGAGTCAGAGCATATTTTTTAACAGGTTTGTATTCATGCTGCCAGATTGTTTTCAAGGAAGTTTATATAGATTTATGCTCTTATTAGCATATATATACATGCACACACACATATACATATACACATATGATTCCTGTCTTGTCCTGTCTTCAACAAAATTGTTTAACATTAAAAAAATCTTTTGTTTATTTTATAGTTGGAGTGGTGCCTCCTTGCTTTAATTACTTTTCTTGAATCAATCTTAAGACTAAAATTTTAAAGAACTATATCAGTATAATCAACATTCTGAAATTTTTAGTACTTACCTGGCATAGGACTTATTTTTCTGAATTTTAATTTTAACAAAATGAGCTATAATACATATGGAAATATCATATAATTATGCAGACTGTTTAATAATAATTATAATTATTGTAAGTATAAAGTGAACATCGGTATAAGCACTATCCAAATCAAGATCTACAACATGATGGGTACTCCTTAAGCCTGTGATGAAAATATTTCTCATCTCAAATTTTTCTTTCCCCACTGGATGTAATCACTACCCTGGATCTTACTTTTATTTTTTTTAACAGCTCTATCATGTGTATCCAAATGTAGTTTAGTTTAGCCTCTTTTAAAACTTTGTATGAATGGAACCATACTGTGTTCCCTGGTTCCTTGTGTTTCCTTTTAATTACATTTGTGATATGTATCCAATTTGGTGCGTGTAATCATACTTCTTTCTATTTCATTGTTGCATGGTATTCCATTGTATGAATATACCATGATTTATTTTGAAATGGACATTCAGATTGTTTCCAGTTCTTTTTTTAGAACAGTGCTACTATTAACATTCTTTTACATTTAGAATTATCCTGGTGCCTTTGCACATAAGTTTTTTAACATACATGTTTAACAGTGGAAATTGTGGATTATGGGCATGTGTATCATCAACTCTACAGTCTAATGCCAAACTGTTCTCCAAGCAGGTTGTAACATTTTATGCTCCAACAAGTGGTGTAGGAGAACTCCTGTTCTTTATCCTTGTTCTTTATTCCTGTTCTTATTCTTGTTCTTTATTCCTGTTCTTATCCTTGCCAAATTTGGTGTTTTGAGACTTTAAGTTTTTTGTCAATCAGTGAAAGTGTAATGAAAACTTTTTGTGGCTCTAATTTTCATTTCCATAATTATTGATGAAATATGCATCTTTTCTTAAGGTAATGACAATTTGAAGTTCCTCTTTTGTGAAGTACCTCAAGTCTTTTGTCCACTTTTGCTATTGGGTTTTCTTTCTTATTGTGTTCTAGGAATTTTTCATATATTTTGGATAATTTTGTTTAGCAGATGTGTGTGGTGGGTGACAAGAGTATAACTTTTTTTTTTTTACATTTTTTACTGAGTTATAGTCATTTTACAATGTTGTGTCAAATTCCAGTGTAGGGCACAATTTTTCAGTTATACATGAACATACATATATTCATTGTTACATTTTTTTTCACTGTGAGCTACTAGAAGATCTTGTATATATTTCCCTGCGCTATACAGTATAATCTTGTTTATCTATTCTACATATGCCTGTCAGTATCTATAAATAAGACTATACCACTTTATGCTTGTTCTTTACTCTTTTTCTTGCATCTTTTGATGAACAGAGTTCTGAATTTTAATATATTCTAACAATTGCTTCCTTCATGGTTAGCACTTTATATATGTTTAAGAAATACTTTCTCCAAATTTGTGAAGTTCACGTCTATTATATGGTCTTTATGGTTTGGGATTTCATATTTAGATTTTCAACCCACCTGTAATACATTTTTGTATGCTCTGGGTAAGATTCCAATTTAATTGTTATATGAGTTATGAAAATTATCAATTGTCCTAGAATCATTTATTGAAAATCCTGTATTTACCAGACAATTCTTCAGTGTTACCTCAGTTATAAATCAAGTTATCCACATATGCCCAGATTTGTTTATGAACTCTATTCAATTCCCTTTGTTTTTCCTGGCATCAATATCCTTCTACCCTAATTAAAAATTTTAAAAGCAGCCATCCTTTTGGTGGATCAAGTGCTTTAATTTTATTCTTTTTCAAGACTTCAAAAAAACTATCCTTGGTCCTCTGCATTTCCACAAAAATTTTAGAACCAGCTTGTCAAGCCTGACCAATCAATTGAAAAATGAATTGAATTGAGCAGTATTGCCATCTTGAAAATATTGTATTTAAAGTTGTATTTCTGAATTTATTTAGATCTAAATAAAGTTCTGTACTTTTATCCTATGGAGGCTTTGTACAGCACTTGTCAGATTTATTCCTAGATGTAGGTACTTCTTAATTTTATGCTATTATAGATATAATTTTTAAAATTTAGCATATAATTATTTGTCTTTAGGATTTTATTGATGTCTGGATATTAATTTTATGTCTAACTATCTTAATAAACTCTCTTACAAATTCTAATAATTTATCTGTTGATTATTGAGGATTTTCTACATAGACATTCATATCATGTTCAGGTAATGAAAGTTTTATTTCTTCTTTCCAAACTTTATCTCTTTTCTTCTTATTATTTTATTCTACTGCCTAGAACTTTTAACAGAAGGTAGAATAGGAGTTGAATCATGTTCCTAATCTCAAAGTTACAGTTTTCATAATTTATCCTTTTGGTATTTTGTTTTCTATAGGTTGTTTAGTAGATACCCTTCATCACATCAAGGAAATTACCTTCTAGTCTTACTTATATCGATATGATTATAACTTTAAAAAATCTATTGATGTAGATGAATTATATTATTTGATATTCTAATATTCAACTAAACTTGAATAGGGATAAACCCAACTTGGCCATGATATATTATTCATTTTAGATATTGGATTTAATTTACTAAACTTCTTCTGGAATTTTGTCAATACTTTTCTCAAGCTGTCATAAGTTTTGGTATTAAGGTTATGCTAATTTAGTAACATAAATAAAGGATGTTGTATCTTTTATTGTTTTGTCGATGAATTTATAAATAATTTACAGTATTTCTTGAATGCTCAGCAAAACTCACCAGTAAAGCTATCCTGGCCCTGTGTTTTCTTAATGAGATTTTTGACTACTACTTCAATTTTTTTTTTTACTACTTATAAGACTGTTAATTTTCTTTAATTTCTTCTTGCTTCTATTTTAGTATGATATATTTTTCTAGATGTTTGCTCATAAATTTGTTCAACTACACTCTTATGATCTGTTTAGTGTTAGTTATTTCAATTAATAAACTTTTGCTTTCTTAATCATCTTTTTAAAAGTTATTTTCCCTTTCAAAAATTGATGTTTATTTCTTTGATAGTATGTTCCTTCTTTATGGGCTTATTTTGATCTCCTCTTTCCAAGTAGTTTTGATATATGCTTATTTCATTACATTTTTTCTTTTTGAAATACATATATAAGTCAACATGCTTTTCCTAAAGTAGTGTTAGCTGCATGCCATGTTTCAATAGTGATTTTGCTATTGTACAATTTAGATGTTCTAATTTGTATTTTGATTTTATTTTACCATGAATTATATATACCCTATATTATTTAAGTCATTTGAAATTTGTTGTGATTTGCTTTATAGCCTTATAAATTTTTGTAAATATATCTAGTGAGATTAAGTATAACATGTATTTTTGCCATCAATGAGTGCAATATTCTTTATATTTCCACTTGGTCAGGTTTGTTACTCATCTAATCTGTGTCTGTCCTGATTTTTAAAATCTGTTTAATATGTCAGTTTATGAAAGAGATATGTTAAAGTCTCCAATTATGATACTAGATATGTCTATATTTGTAGTTCTGTCAATTTTTGCTTTATATATTTTGAAGCTGTCTTATTATGTACTTAGAACTTCATTATACTTTTTGATAAGCTGATTCTTTTATTATATGGAGTTTTCTTCTTTATGTCCAGTAAAACATTTGAATTAAAGTTATTTCCTGAATATTAAAAGTAATATTTTAGCTAATATAAGAATAACATATATTTTTATTTTTACTTTCAACTTTTCTTTCTCTTGTTTTTTAGATGTGATGC
This sequence comes from Camelus ferus, assembly GCF_009834535.1. Classification (NCBI taxonomy): domain Eukaryota; kingdom Metazoa; phylum Chordata; class Mammalia; order Artiodactyla; family Camelidae; genus Camelus; species Camelus ferus. The sequence continues at coordinate 76,101,421 of NC_045732.1, read as the reverse complement.
ATAAATTGCATGCAGTTAATTTAGTTTTATTATTTTTAATGTAATCTGATAACCTTTATATTTGAACCAGGGCCTTTAGGTTATTTACATATAATAAAATTGCTGTTAGATAAATATCTGAGTTTGAAACTATCATTTTCTTTTGATATTTTTTATTTAACCTGCCTATTTTATGTTCATTTTCTTTCATTTCTTCCTTATTTGGATCGAAAGTTCTTAAACCATTTTATTTTCCCTCCTCTTCTAATGCATAAGATATTAAATGTTTCTATTTATATTTTGTACATGTCCTAGTAATATACACACTTTACTTTTCAAAGTCTTTTTATTTCCAAAAGTTGTATTTGGTTCTTTTTTAAGTCTCCTAGTTTATTGTTCATAATGTCCTGTTCTCTGCAGGTATTTTAAGCTTTTTTTGAGGGGGTCATAGTTCTTTTATCATATGTATCTGATAATTCAAAATCTAAAGTATATGGGTTTGGTTTCTCCTCCAGTTGTTTCTGTTGTTTCTTTCTCATAGTTCATAGACTCTGTGTTCTTGGTTATCTTTGTATACTTATCAGTGCCTCTGATAACATGATTTGTGGGGGTTCCACAAAACCAAATATGAAAATGTTATTTCCAGAGATATTTATGCTTGTTTCTGTAGGTCACCTTAGGCATTGTTTTCAGTCACTTTAAACTAAATTCATGACTTGAGATTTCTTTAAACTAAATTCATAAACATTAATGTGAATTTAGATTGCAAACCTGAAAGACAAGCCTTCCCTGTGGTTTAAAATCATTGGGGAGAAATCTTTCTGTCTTTATTTCTTCATATTCAGTTCAAACTGAAGCAACTCTCCTGTAGTCTCCTGCGGGTTGGAGATGAGACACAGACTTACTTCTGATTCACTGATACCCTGAAATTTTAGCTCTTAGAGCATCTGAGCTCATGTGAGTGAGTAAGTGAGAGAGAGACAGAGAGACACACACAGAGAGAAGAGAGTGTGTTTGTATATGGTCAGACTCCTCATCATTGAAAATTATAGGTTTTGTTTTATACAGTCCTTACTCTATGATGTAGTCAAAATTACAATTTGGTTTTGTAATTCTATCTTTTTCTCTAACTTTTCCTTGGATTATTGTTTTTATTTTACATTTTGAGATTTTTTTTTTCATTTTGTTTGGTTTAATTAAAGATGTTGAAGAACGTTGCTTTATGAATTTATTTATCTGTCCAGGTCTGGGTTCATCTGCCCAAAAAATAAAGTTTTGATTTATAGCTTTACCTTTTTAATTTTCCTTGAGCTTGTGCTTGAAAATAAGTACTATTATGTGTATTAGTTATGGTGTTTGAATTTGTCTTCATTTTTGTCAGTTTAGTCTGTTGCAAACTGTGTAGAATGTTAATTTACCTCAACAACCTACTTTCTTTCATTTATCTTTTACTTCTAAGCTCTTATTTTATGTTTTCTGAAGTAGTGTTATTGAAAGGAAGTCTTATGAGTTGCTGCTACTAGTAGAAATAGGGGAGAATAGCACATACATTTTTGGCGAATTCAGCCTTTAGGTTTCTAAGTTATGGTATTTATGTGACATTAGCTTGTCTTTCCTAATAGGTTTTGAGTCTATATATTCTATTTTAAAGGATTGAACATGTATTGTGTAGTTATGTATCAATTTCTCATTAAAAGAGGTAGATAGCAACAAAAAACAGTGAGGGGACAGTGAGTTTGACTGTCAAAAGTAATGGAAAACAGACAAGATTCAGTGTCTAAAAAAATTTAATTACATACATTGTTGTTAAGAATGAATTATCTTGAACTGTATTAATCCAGAGCCAGGGTACCCCAAATTTTAGAGCTATCTATATAGAATCCCACAAAGGAGATAGACTGGAAATGGACAGAGGTGTAGTATAAGTAGGATGGTAACATGGAGTCCAAGGAATTTCAGAGGAGGAAGTTGTGCTCAGTGGTATCAAAAAATTAAAAGTGAAAAAAGAAAAAGAGAAAGAAAGGAAGTTCAACCCAATAAGTGCTCTAAAGTGTGGGTTATATTTTTAATACCAGCATTACTGGTGATCACTGGCATTGTACATAGTTTAAGTGAAATTATCAAGGGAGTACAAATTACTCATTCAAAAAGCTTGATTGACGCAGAAAGGAAAGAAAACTAGAAAGGAACATATCAATACAATACTTTTTAGCTGTGAGGAACTTTATGTTTATAGTCTAAGAGAAAAGAGTCATTAGAGAGGAGAGATTTAAGATACAGGCAAGTAGAAAAGTTGATGCAGAGGAAAGGAGTTGATGAGATCAGGAGCTTTGGTTGGCAGATTATCCTTAAAAGGGACAGGTTAACCTTGTTTTGTGAAATTAAGAGAAAGTAAGGGTAAATATAAAAGCAAATACTTTTTGTAAGTTGGGGCAGGGCTGATGTCTTAGGTTGGGTTCCACAGAAACAGACTTTGATATAAGGATTCATGTGAAAGTATTTTATTAGGGGAGTATTCCCAGGAAAAAAATCAATAGAGGAATAATAGAAAGTGGGGCAGGGAAGGGAAGGCAGCCAAGCAAAGTATCATGAAGACAGTGTGGGTCACACGTCATCATTGTCCCCATGAGGAAACTGCAGTATTTGTACCTCTGCACCTATCAGTCCTGGTTAAGAGCTGCCCAGGTTTGGGGACCTAAATTCCCAGACACTTCTGATTCTCAGTTTGCACAGATGGAAGTGGGTTTCAGCAATGTGAGTGTAACTCTCAGACAAAGAAATGAAGATTCTGCTTCTTGGGAGAGAAGGCACAGCAGAGTCAGTATACAGGAAACTGACAAAGAGATCCAAGGGGTTATGGGTGAAACACTGTTAGTATCTGCAATAGGTGTTTTGTCTTTCCTGATCATCTTGATTTTTTAGTAAGAACTGTTGTTAATTTCCCTGAATAGGCAACTTGAGATGAATGGCAAATGTTTAGAACAAACAGTTGAGAGGAGTAGTGAAGAGTGCTCATTATGACAAATCAAAGGATTGAATTGTTCTGGCATTGAAGACTGATTTGTTGTGTGGCTGCTTTGCGTGACAATGGAATTTTCTTCAGCAGCATTCACCAGTCTAAGAAAACAGATTTTTTTGGTTGTTTGATCCAAGGAAGCATTTCTGGGCAAATACGTAGAAGGTTATATAGGCAAGGTTCTGGTGAAAGAGTAATTCAAGTGATTTACTATTGGGTCCAACCTTGAAATGAAAGGAAGTAATACTAGCAAGCCCAAGAGAATAGGAGACAATGGAAGGATCAACAGACAAGACACTAATTTCACAGAACAAATGGAGTAGAAGTAATAGTTTAAAAGCTACAAAAATAACGGCATAAAGACAGAAATTAAAGATACTGTAGTTTAATGTTTTTGATGTGGGAGCAACTATGTATAAGATATAGAGAGTGTGGCTATGGACAGAGATTGCTAAAGTGAAATAGATACATCATCAACAGGCACAATGAAATACTGAAGATGATAGAAGAACATAAAAAGTGTGAGCTGAGCACTGTTTTTCAATCAATGTAAAGAGGCTGTAAGGAGGTTGATGTAAGACTAATGAGGGCAGAGGGTGATACAGATAGATGGCACAAACCTCAAATAACAAGGAATGTGTGCACACAGGAAAGGAATAGTTTCAAAGTGGCCTTAAAGAGATGGAATAATTCTGATCCTGTCTCTCAGTTGCATAATGTATGGGAATATGAACATGTTACATTTCAGAGGAAAGTTAATGAAGTAGTGTCTAGGACGTAAACACAATTTATTTAAGGCAGGAAGAAGGGGAGAGTTTTCTGTTGAGAGGCTGAGTTTACAGGAAAATTTTTTTCTCATAAAATGAAGTATTGAAAGGCATGGGGGAAAGATTTTAGAAGGGAGAGATGGTCTTCAGAATATATCTTTGAAAAGGAAAGGATGCCTAGAGTAGTGTGGGCGTGAATGCCAGAAAGCATTCACTGTTTTCTTTTCAACAAGTATTTAACTGAGTAGCTACCATATGTTAGGTACTGTTCTATGGCTCAGAAATATAGATAAGGTCTCTGTTCTAATGAAGCGTATATCTAGTGGGAAAAACATAAAATAAGCAAATAAATATACAATGCAATTTTAAGTAGTGCTATATCCTATAAGAAAAATGGTATTGGGTAAGGGGGTAGAGAAAGATGAGGAAGGAGGATGCAGTTTTAGATAGGAGTAATCAGGGAAAGTTTCTCTGAAGCAGTTACATGATCTAGAATCCTAAAGAAAGTGAAGGAGTGAGCCAAACTGATATATGGAGGAAGAGCATTTATGACAGAGTGAAGAGCAAGTGCAAAGACCCTAAGTCAGAAGCATGCTGGGTGTTTTCAAGGAACAGTAGGAAAATCAGTTTAACTTGATATGAGTAGTGGAGAGGAAAGTAGGAAGACATAAGATTCAAGGTAGCCAGTGGTCACGTCAACTACATGCTTATTGGTCATGACAAGTACTTTGGATCTAATGAAAATCCACTGGAAAAATTTGAAAATGGGTTGATATAATCTGACTTGTATTTTTAAAAGCTCACTCTGACTGCTTTGCAGATAATGGACTGTAGGGGACAAGAGACAAAGGCAAGAAACACATTAGGAGGCCATTCATTGCAGTCACGGGGTGACAGATGATGGTTTAGATAAGCTTGTGGGCACTGGAGGTAGTGAGAAGTGGTTAGAGACTGAATCTGTTTTGAAGTCAACAGGATAAGATGATAATTTGGATATAGGGTGTGGAAGAGAGATGGGTAGATTTGATGTGAGGTGTGTGAGAGGAGTTTGTGGTCTAGTGTTCTCTCTTCATTAATTCCCTTCTGGTCTATTTTGTTCACTGCTGTACTCCCAGCACCTAGAATAGTGCCTAGTACATGGATGGTGCTTTGTCAGTTTTGGATGACTGACTAATAAGAATGGTTTAGGTGGAATGATCAGAGAAAATACTTGGTGTAAGTGGTATCAGAAAATAAGAAGTGTGGAAGCTGAGATAGTGATAGGAAAAATTATTTAAATGAGTTACCATAAAAGGAAGCAGAGAAATTAGAAAAGAGTTGGAGGGGGATGTCAGGTCAAAGGAGGGCTTTCTTTCTTTCTTTTTTTTTTTTTTTTTTGATCATGGATGATACTATATCATTTTTTTTATGCTGCAGGGAATGAGCCACCCAGATAGGGAAAAACTGACATGTGTGGGAGAGAGAAGAAAATCACTGAATTAAAATCCTTGAGCAGGAGACAGGGAATGGGATCCAGGGCACATGTAGGAGGGATAGCATTAGATAATACTAGACATCCCACCAGGGAAAGGTAGAGTATATAGCTGAGATTCAGGTAGGTTGTAATAATTGATGTTAGGAAGATAAAAATCTTCTGATTTTTTAATTTTTCTTGGAAAATAAGAATCAAAGCCATCTGCTGAGAGTCTGGGAGAAGAGTTACTGGAGAATTAAGGAAAGAAAAGAAAGTTAAAAAGAAGTTGTTTTAGAGAGTGGGAGAGTAAATTGGTTTGGCAAATGTAAAAGGATCATGGGATGTTTGAAGTATGTTGAGGAAAATTTAGAGAGAGACTATTTAGACATAATTATGGATTTTTTCTCCAGCTATATTTAGCTGCTCATTTGCAGGCAAAGAGATGGAATTAACCAGGGCTTACATTTTTTTCCAGGCAGTCACAACAGAGTAAGAAAGGTCAAGTGTGTTGAGGGTTCATGGCAGGGAATGTTTATAATGATTTTAATTATGGACTATGTATATAATTTGAGTGGGGTGAAAACGAAAGTAAGAACATGAAGGTGATGCTGGGCAATTTAAAGGTGGTAAAAATCAAGGGATTAGAGATTAAGAGGGTATAAGAGTTGACAGTATGAAGGTACTGGATGAAAAGGATTGGAAAGATATGGTCAGATAGTTATTTGAGAGTTTAGATTTATAATAACAAGATTTAAGATATGACCATGGGAATGACTAACTGTATTAGGATGGAGCTGAGGCTCATTGGAGGGCAAAAGGTCAAGGAACTGATTTGTAGTTTGCAGTGACCAAGGATTACTATATGTTAAACATAATGCTTAATGCTATACATGAATTTTTGCCATTTAATTATCATAATACTCCTATATGGCAGAATTATCATTATTAACATTTTAGAATGAGCCAAATCAGTCACCCAATGTCAGATTTCTGTCTGGTATATCAAAGCTTGGAACTAGGATGTTTCTGACTCCAAAACCTTTAATAGTGACCGTGCCTTGAGGCTAGGTAGAATTACATGGCCTCAAACGAAACTCTGGTGACAAACAGACAAAGAAATGACAGAGTTGCCTTTAGTATATGGGTAGCAGCACTTGTGATGTTCTCTTAAGGTAAAGTTCTGGCAGTTACTGCCTCATAGTATCTAAGCAGGGGAGTTGGTGGGCAGAGAGTCACTATCTAGAATTTTCTAAGCACTGAGGTAAAGGAGTTTTAGGAATTCTAATAGAAGAATGCACTGTGTCAGTGCCTTGTACATAGTAGATGCTCAAATGTTTCTGATAAAATGAATTTGTATTTGGACACATTCTAACAGCAGACTCATCCTGGTAACAGGTCTTTAGCCAAGTGGATTATGTATGTTATATAATTTATTTTTTAGCATTCTTACAGGATGAGTATTATTATCCCCATTTTATGATGAAGAAGGAGACTTTTATTTTTTATTTTTTTTAACATTTTTATTGATTTATAATAATTTTACAATGCTGTGTCAAATTCTGTGTACAGCACAATTTTTCAGTTATACATGAATATATATATATATATATTCATTGTCACATTTTTTCCTCTGTGAACTACCATAAGATCTTGTGTATATTTCCCTGTGCTATACAGTATAATCTTGTTTATCTATTCTACATTTTAAAATCCCAGTCTATCCCTTCCCACCACCCTCCCTCTTGGCAACCACAAGTTTGTATTCTATGTCTGTGAGTCTGTTTCTGTTTTGTATTTATGCTTTGTTTGTTTTTGTTTTTGTTTTTTTGATTCCACATATGAGCAATCTCATATGGTATTTTTCTTTCTCTTTCTGGCTTACTTCACTTAGAATGACATTCTCCAGGAGCATCCATGTTGCTGCAAATGGCGTTACGTTGTCGGTTTTTATGGCTGAGTAGTATTCCATTGTATAAATATACCACCTCTTCTTTATCCAGTCATCTGTTGATGGACATTTAGGCTGTCTCCATGTCTTGGCTATTGTAAATAGTGCTGCTATGAACATTGGGGTGCAGGTGTCATCCTGAAGTAGGGTTCCTTCTGGATATATGCCCAGGAGTGGGATTCCTGGGTACCATGGTAAGTCTATTCCTAGTCTTTTGAGGAATCTCCACACTGTTTTCCATAGTGGCTGCACCAAACTGCATTCCCACCAGCAGTGTAGGAGGGTTCCCCTTTCTCCACAGCCTCTCCAGCATTTGTCATTTGTGGATTTTTGAATGACGACCATTCTGACTGGTGTGAGGTGATACTTCATTGTAGTTTTGATTTGCATTTCTCTGATAATTAGTGATATTGAGCATTTTTTATGTGCCTATTGATCATTTGTAGGTCTTCCTTGGACAATTGCTTGTTTAGGTCTTTTGCCCATTTTTGGATTGGGTTGTTTGGTTGTTTCTTATTAAGTCATATGAGCTGCTTATATATTCTGGAATTCAAGCCTTTATCGGTTTCATTTGCAAAAATTTTCTCCTGTTTCGTAGGTTGTCTTTTTATTTTACTTATGGTTTCCTTTGCTGTGCAGAAGCTTGTAAGTTTCATTAAGTCCCATTGGTTTATTCTTGCTTTTATTTCTATTGTTTGAATAGACTATTCTAGGAGCACATTTTTGAGATGTATGTGAGATAATGTTTTGCTTATATTTTCTTCTAGGAGTTTTATTGTATCTTGTCTTATGTTTAAGTCTTTGATCCATTTTGAGTTGATTTTGTGTATGGTGTAAGGGAGTGTTCTAGCTTCATTGCTTTACATGCTGCTGTCCAGTTTTCCCAACACCATTTGCTGAAGAGACTGTCTTTATTCCATTGTATATTCTTGCCTCCTTTGTCGAAGATGAGTTGACCAAAAGTTTGTGGGTTCAATTCTGGGCTCTCTATTCTGTTCCATTGGTCTATATGTCTGTTTTTGTCCCAATACCATGTTGTCTTGATGACTGTATCTCTATAGTATTGTGTGAAGTCTGGGAGAGTTATTCCTCCAGCCTCTTTCTTTCTCTTCAGTAATGCTTTGGCAATTCTAGGTCTTTGATGGTTCCATATAAATTTGATTATGATTCGTTCTCATTCTGTGAAATATGTCCTGGGTAATTTGATAGGGATTGCATTAAATCTGTAGATTGCCTTGGGCAGTGTGACTATTGTAACAATATTGAGTCTTCCAATCCAAGAGCATGGGATATCTTTCCATTTTTTAAAGTCTTCTTTAATTTCCTGAAGAAGGAAGCTTTTAAAGCTTAACATGACTAGCACTTGGTAGTGCCAAGTAGTCCCTTAATCTAGTGAATTCAGAAACCCATCCTACACCCTATCTTTTATACTATCTTACCTCATTTAGGGATGTGACTATTCCAAAATAACATTCATTAGCTATTTGTTTAGTACGCATTATATGTCAGGCACTTTTCTATGTATTGACCATATATCTATGGATAAAACAAGCAAAATTCCTTGTCCCCATTGAGCTTATATTCTACTGGGTATACAAACAATAACAACAAATATAAAATATATGCTAGAAGTGCAAATGAGGAAAAACAACAAGCAACTGCATGGGAAGTATCTGGGGTGTGCAGAAGGATTGAATTTTTAGATACAGTGGTCAGGGAAGGCCTCAATGAGAAAAGTGATATTTAAATAAAAACCTGAAGTGAGAGAATGAAAAAACTGTCTGCAAATTGGATGGATGGAAGACTATTCCAGGTAGAGGCAATAGCAGGTGCAAAGGCTCTAGAGCTGGAGCATACCTGGCATATCCAATGAACACGAAGGAGGCCATGTGGCTGAAATGGAGTAAGAGAGGAAGGTGATAGAGGTTAGCCAGCTATTTAGGGATAAAAGAGATAATGTAGGTCCTTGTAGGTCATAATAAGGCTTCAGAAATGGGAAGCAATTGGAGGATTTTGAACAGAGGAGAGGCATAATCTGACTTAACACTTTATAATTTCACTCTGTCTGCTGTTTAGAGAACAGACAGTAGAAGAGCAAGGGCAGGAGCAGCAAGACCACTTAAGAGGCTTTTATAATGATCTCAGCAAGAGATGATAAGCCAGAGTTGTAGCACAAGAGGCGATGACCAGTGGTTTTACTCTGGATATCTTTTCTTTTGAATGTAATGCCAATGAAAGTTGTTTATGGATTGAATGTGGGGTGTAAAAGTGGAGACAAGAATGACATCAGAGTTTTCATTCTGAGCAGATGGAAGGATGGAGTTGCCATTATCTGAGATGAGAAAGACTGCAGGAGGACCAGGTGTGTGTGTGTGTGTGTGTGTGTGTGTTTACATGGATATCTGAATTTCAGATCTCAACATGTTAGGTTTAAGATGCTTCGCAGACATCTAAATGTGGATATGAGTTGCAGGAAAGATCTAGGATGGAGATATTAATTTGTAAGTGATCAGCTAATAGAGATTTCCTTCTGGTTTAAACCTTGTACCTTCCTTTAGCTCTTGAGCAGAGTGAATTGGTTGCTATTTTGGCTGTGCAATCATATATTTTGGTGGCTTGAACATGTATCATGATTGTGTGTTCATGTACCATGAATAGTACATTCCATACCAGGATTATCTGAGCCTGCACAAGGGTTATGTCCTTCAATTTGTTAATAGACTTTATTCTTTTAGAGCAGTTTCAGGTTCACAACAGAATGGAGCAGAAAATATAGAGAGTTAGCACATAGCCCTCCCCACCCACACATATATACTCCCCTACCCTCAACATCCCTCATCAGTGTGGCATATTTGGTACACTAGATGAACCAACATGGGCACATTACTATCAACCAAAGTCCATAGTTTACATTAAGGTTCACTCTTGATGTTGTACATTCTACGGGTTTTGACAAATGCATAATGACATGTAGCCACCACTATAGTATCATACAGAATAATTTCACTGCCCATAAAATCCCTTGTGCTCCACGTATTCATTCCTCCCTCCCTCCCTCTCCCCAAACCCCTGGAAACCATGATCATTTATTGTTTCTGTAGCTGTGCCTTTTCCAGAATGTCATTTGGTTGGAATTGTACAGTTTGTAGCCTTTTCAGACTGGCTTCTTTCATTTAGTAATATGTCTTTTAAGTTTTTTTCATGTCTTTCACGGCTTGATAGCTCATTTCTTTTTTTTTCCACTGAATATATATTTTAATTTACATATATGTACTGTTCATTGTTTCTAAGAACGTTTAGAGCTTTAGCTTTTTAAACTTACATAATTATCAAAGGAATAATGCCAACCACAAAATAAGAATTAACTCAAAAAGATACATACACCCTGCTATTAATAGCAACATTGTTTATAATTGCCAAGATATAGAAGCATCCTAAGTGCACATCAATAGTTCAATAGACAATGAAGATGCAGTATATATATATATATGGAATGGAATACAACTCACCCATAAGAAAGAAGGGTATTTTGCCATTTGCAGCCCTTCATTCACTTCTTTTTTTCACTTCAAAAACCAGAACCTTATAACTGTCAGAGACATTTCCATTACATCAAAAACAACAAAATACCTAGAAATAAACTTAACCAAGGAGGTTACCTATACTCTGAAAACCGAAATGACACAAAAAATGGAAAGATTTCTTGTGCTCTTGGATTGGAAGACTCAACACCATCAAAATGGCCACAGTACCCAAAGCAATCCACAGATCCAACGCAACCCCCAGCAAAATACTCACAACATTCCTCACAGAACTAGAACAGACAATTCCAAAATTTATAAGGAACCACAAAAGACCCCAAACAGCCAAAGCAATCTTTTGTAGGTCTTTTTTTTTTTTTTTCCCACTTTCTTCTATTTGTTCTCTTTTCTTATGGCTTGATGACTAGAGACGGTCCTTTAACATCTGTTGTAAAGCTGGTTTGGTGGTGCTGAAATCTTTTAGCTTTTGTTTTTCTGTGAAGCTTTTGAGTTCTCCATCAAGGCTGAATGAGAGCCTTGCTGGACAGAGTGTTCTTGGTTGTAAGTTTCCCTCTTTCATCACTTTAAATATATGGTGCCACTCCCTTCTGGCCTGTAGAGTTTCTGATGAAAAATCAGCTAATAACCTTATGGGAGTTCCCCTGTATGTTATTCATTGCTTTTCTCTTGCTAGTTTTAATATTTTCTCTTTATCCTTAATTGTTGTCAGTTTGATGACTATGTGCCTTGGTGTGTTCCTCTTTGGGTTGATTCTGTGTGGTACTCTCTGCGCTTCCAGGACTTGGGTGACTGTTTCCTTTCCCAAGGTGGGGAAGTTTTCTGTTATTATCTCTCCAAAGATTTTCTCAGGTCCCTTCTCTCTCTCTTCTCTTTCTCGGACCCTATAATGCGATTATTAGAGCACTTCACATCGTCCCAGAGTTCTCTTAAATTATCCTCATTCATTTTTATTCTTTTTTCTGTTTTCTGTTCTGCAGCAGTGATTTCCATGAATCTGTCTTCTAGCTCACTGATCTGTTCTTCTGCCTCGTTTAGTCTATTCTTGGTTCCTTCTAGTGTATTGTTCATTTCAGTGATTTTATTCTTGAACTCTGTTTGGGTATTCTTTATATTTTCCACCTCTTTGCTAAAAACTTCGCTCTGTGCATCTACCCTCCTCTTGAGTTCTCTGAACATCTTGGCCATCATTACTTTAAACTCTTTCTCAGATGGATTGCCTATCTCCTCATCACTTATTTCTTCCTCTGGGATTTTATCTTGCGCCTCGGCCTGGGAGATATTCCTCTGCTGCTTCATATCTTCTATCTTTCTGTGTGTTTGTGGATTCCTTCCACAGGCTCTGGGATTGTTGTTTTCTTATTTCTAGTATCTGCCCCTGGTGGATGAGGCTGGACTAGAGGCTCATGCAGGTTTCCTGGCAGGAGGGGCCAGTGCCTGCCCACTGCTGGGTGGAGCTTGGTCCTGGACCTCTGGTGGGCAGGGCTGTGTCTAGAGGCACTTGTGGCTCAGGAAGTCTGCTGATGGGTGGGGCTGTTCTCCCACCCTGTATGTTGTTTGGCCTGAGGCTTCCTTACAGGCTGTTGGGTGGGGCTAGGGCTTGGTGCTAATGATCCAATCAAGATGTCAGCCTCCAGGAAAGCTCATGTAGATGAACACTCCTGGAATGTCCACCACCAGCTTTTATGTCCCCTGAGTGAGCTGCAACCGTCCCCCATGTCTCCAGGAGATCCTCCAAACCCAGCAGGCAGGTCTGGCCCAGGTTCCTATGAAATCACTGCCTCTGCCCTTGGACCTGGTGCATGTGAGTTTCCATGTACACTTCTCAAGCGAATGGAGTCTCTGTTTACCCCAGTCCCATGAGGCTCCCAGAGCCAAGTCCCACTGGCCTTCAAAACCAGATGTCCTGGGGTCTCCTTCTCTTCCCAATGCCAGGACCCAAGCTGGGGAGCCTGGTGTGGGGCTCAGAGCTCTCACTCCTGTGGGAGGGCCTCTGAGACTTAACAAATCTTCAGCTTGTGGGTCACCCACCCGGGGGGTATGGGGCCCAATTAATTCGTGAGCACACCCCTCCTATCATCCCACTGTGGCTCCCCCTCCATGCTTCCAGTTGCAGAAGATCTTTTTTGCTAGGTTCCAGTCCTTTTTCTATGGTTGTTCAGCATTCAGTTGTGGTTTCATTATGGTCACAAGAAGATGCAAGCCCTTATGAAGTATGAAGAGGGATCTACCATGTGCTTATGGTTATCTGAATACACTCATTGATTGTAAGCTCGTATGTCATTGGTATTTATTCATTTGCTATATCTATATGAGTATATACCATGGTTGTCTACTTTTGCAATGCAGACTGGCTTCTTTATACTAACTTTAAAACTAGTATTAGCTTTTACATTCTGCTCATGCAACATAGTTGTTTGAATATCCATGTCATTATATGATGTTCCTTTGCTATAATTTTCAGTGTATTCACCTTGGAAATGTGTATAATATTTGTTTGTTCATATGTTATAAATAGCTATTCACTCATCATGGCCATCATTACTTGAAAGATATCAATTCTTACCTCTCTGCTCCACTGAAAAAATCTTGAGCATGTCTGCCTACTCTTGGATCATGGCTTTTGTGTCTGCACCATGGCAGTCTACTCCCCTAGCATGGCCATCTACTCCTAAATCATGATATACACATTGTGTGTGCACAAATCATGGTTAAGTTCTAATGTAACATATACTTCTTCACATTCATCATGATTGTTTAAACATGTACCATACTTGAGCTACATAGATGCCTTATCATATTTGAAGGCTTTCTATTTAAGTGTCATGGTTTTCAGTTTAGGGACTATGGTCACTTAAAAATTCAGCAAGGTTGTCAGAAGAATTTTGAGTGTCTGCTCTTCTAGTTACCTTCTCTGTACTTGTTTGATGGTCATCTGAGTGTGTACCATGGATTTATGTTCATTTAATGCTAATATCTGCTAATGTGCCACATTTCTCTGTATATATATCAGGGTTAAGTCCTTTTTTGTAGATATTTGCTAATTTGCTAAGGCTACCTGTTCAAGTGGCATGTTTTTTAAATTAAAAATTAAATTGTGGTTAAAAAAACATAAACAACCAACCATTTTAACTGTATGTTTTAGTAGTGTTAAGTACATTTGCATTGTTTTGCAACAGTCCAGTGGCATTCTTTTGATTACAAACAATATCTTAATAAAATGTGTACCAAGGACCTCTTCTATTGTTCAGTGATTATTAGGCTTATGTTCTATGGTTTTCTGACATGTACCATGTCCAAATCGTTTTATATCATAAATGTATTCACATAAATTATAATAATGTTGTTTGCTAGAAAAGTCTCATAGTAGTTGGAGGGCACATATTATGTCCAACCTGTTTTATATGTAATGGAGTTCTTCTCATGCATAATGGTTATTTGAACACATATCTCAGTCATGAGTTCATATAACACTGTTATCTTCATATGCATCATAGTTTTCTCCTTCCAAATTAAGGGCATTTGCTTCAGTGTTATTGGCATCTATTCCTAGTGTGAAGGTTTTCTGCTTGTTTATCATGATCATATGGACATAAAGCATAGTTATATACTAGCATAGCATAGTTGAACACACACTTAGGGGAATCTTTGCTCATGCAGCATGGCCATCTTCTCCTAAACCCAGAATTATTACTCAGGCACTTATGTGGTTCTGTCCTATAGTCCATGGATTCTTTCTGGAATTTGGATTTCATATCCTACACCAAGTGTCTTTGTTCCTGTAGAGTAATTGTCAATCATGATTATTAGAGCATTAATCTTTGTCATATGATTTTCAACACTAGGGTCTGCTAAATCACTGTGGATGTGTGAACATATATTACAGTTATTGCCCATACTACAAATGTTTCACATGCCCCCAGAATTTCCTGCCCATGGAGCATATTTTCTTACTGATATGCTATGATTTTCTTAACTATACTGTTTCTGTTGATTTATGTAAAATGGCCATCAGCTCTTGCACAGCTCATAAATTATGAATGTCTCAGCACATAGATTGACCATATAAAATTGCTGTTTTTGTGAAATAAAAATTGTCAAATATTGGCAAGTTTATGTGATATAACCCAATATCATGACTATTTATGTCTATAATGTGGACATTTTCTTATGTCAGAAGTCCACCTTCTCCTGTATCATAGTTTTCTATGTCTAAACCAGATTCAAAAAAACCAATCTAATATAGAACCTAGTGATTGCTTTTGGTGGGGGGTTGGATCAATTTAGAAAGACTTCTGTTCTTCATGTTCTCATCAACTAGAATAGCTATTCAGCATGTATCTGTTTTACATATTAGTCTCATGCATAAACTTTCCTTGGGAAAAAACTTTCATATCCTTATATTTCCTCTGAAAGTTAAACCACCTATATGACTGAAAAAGAGTATGGTGATGGGTCAGAATAGGTCTCTTTCAAGTGATCAATGTCTCAGATTCAAAGAAGCCATGAAGTTTATCTCCACCCAGAGTTCATAAAACAGGCAACTCTAAATTACATAATTCTATCACCACTTAGGGACTTCTGTACCAGGAGACAAGGCTTAGATTTCTTTATGCTGTGGCCCCTATATGGGACTGAATTTATTCTCAAATATCTCTTTATGGGAAAACATTGCATTTCTATCCAAGAAACATATTCTCATCATTCAGCATTTTCTCAACCTGATTCAGAGGAAAAAGCCCATCTACTCCAGGCCCTTTGTTATTTTAGAACAATCCCAAAAATGGTATAAAGAGACCCCAGGTCTTAATATTCTAGGATTTCTACAATATTGAACAATTACCCATGGCAAAGGCATTTGTGATAGTAAAAATCAAACAGAATTGGGGGAAAATAAAGTGAAGACATGAGATTTTTTTAAGATCTTGGATTATAAAGAGGTAACTGAGGCTGAGAGAAATTCTGTGACTCACCTAGTCATAAGAAGACAAGGAAAGAGATGGAATTGTACCCTAAGACTTCTGATTACTGATTTAGTCTTTATACTGTCCTCTGTTGGATGGGCTCTGGTATAATTAAGAGAGGAGTATGCTGGGAGTGAATTTTGGTGGCACTGATGAACTAGAGAAGGGGGACTGTCACATTAAGCCTTTACAAACTGTGTACTAGGGAAGTTAAATGGCTCTAACAGAGTTGAATAAAATCTTTTTTTTACCTTTTCTTCCTCATTCCCTTTGTCTTCTACTCCTTTCCCCTTCCTCTTTCCCTGAACATGGAACTCAGGTCTCTCCAAGTTGCTGCCTAAGAAGATGATAATCACACAAATGAATCACTTCTACATGACTAGCCTTGGGCTTCTCTTCCTGATTAACATTCTCCCTGGGACAACTGGCCAAGGGGAATCAAGACGACAAGAACCTGGGGACTTTGTGAAGCAGGATATTGGCGGGTAAGTACCCCTAACTCCTAGAATAAAACAAGACTGTGATAAATTATTGACTTCAACCAAAGTTCTTTTTTTAATTGAAGTATAGTTGAGTTACAATATTGTGTTAGTTTCAGGTGTACAGCAAAATGATTCAGATATATATATATATATATATATATATATATATATATATATATTCTTTTCCATTATACGTTATTACAAGCTATTGAATATAGTTCCCCCTGCTATACAGTAGGTCCTTGTTGTTTATCTACTTTAAATATAGTAGTATGTATCTGTTAATCCCAAACTGCTAATTTATCTTCCACCTTCTCTTTCCCCTTTGGTAACCATGAGTTTGTTTTCTATGTCTATGAGTCTGTTTCTGTTGTATATATAGATTCATTTGTTTTAGTTTTTAGATTCCACATATAAGTGATATCATATATTTGTCTTTCCCTGTCTGAATTACTGAGTATGATATTTTCTAGATACATCCATGTTGCTGCAAATGGTAATATATCATTCTTTTTATGACTGAGTAATATTCCATTATGTATATACACACACAGAGGCACACATACCACATCTTCCTTATCCATTTACCTGTTGGTGGACACTTAAGTTGTTTCCATGTTTTGGCTAGAATAGTGCTTCTCTAAACACTGGGGTGCACGTATCTTTTCAGATTAGAGTTTTTGTCTTTTCTAGATATATGCCCAGGAGTGGGATTGCTAGTTCATATGGTAGTTCTATTTTTAGGGTTTTTTTTTTAACATTTTTTATTGAGTTATAGTCATTTTACAGTGTTGTGTCAAATTCCAGTGTCGAACACAATTTTTCAGTTATACATGAAAATACATATATTCATTGTCACATTTTTTGTTTTCCTGTGAGCTACCACAAGATCTTGTATATGTTTCCCTGTGCTATACAGTATAATCTTGTTGATCTACTCCTACATTTTGAAATTCCAGTATGTCCCTTCCCACTCCCCACCCACTTGGCAACCACAAGTTTGTATTCTATGTCTGTGAGTCTGTTTGTGTTTTGTATTTATGTTTTTTTTTTTTTTTTTTTTTTTTTTTAGATTCCACATATGAGCGATCTCATATGGTATTTTTCTTTCTCTTTCTGGCTTACTTCACTTAGAATGACATTCTCCAGGAACATACTTGTTGCTGCAAATTTTTAGTTTTTTGAGGACTTTCTACAATATTTTCCATAGTGGTTGCGCTAGCTTACATTCCTACCAACACTGCAGAAGGGTTCCTTTTTCTCCACAGCCTCTTCATCATTTATTATTTGTAGAATTTTTGACAATAACTATTCTGACTAGTATGAGGTGATATTTTACTGTAGGTTTTGCGATATTTTACTGTAGGTTTTGATTTGCATTTCTCTAATAATTAGTGATGTTGAGCATCTTTTCATGTGCCTATTGGCCATATGTATATCTTCTTTGGAGAAATGTCTAGGTCTTCTGCCCATTTTTGATTTTTTAAAAAAATATTGAGTTGTATGAGCTATTTGTATATTTTGCAGATTAAACCCTTCTTGGTTACATCATTTGTGAATATTTACTCCCAGTCCGTAGGCTGTTTTTTCACTTTGCTTACGGTTTCCTTTGCTGTGCAAAAGCTTATGTTTGATTAGGTCCCATTTGTTTAGTTTTGCTTTTATTTCTTTTCCCTTGGGAGACTGTTGTAAGAAAATATCACTACAATTTATGTCAGAGAATGTTTTGCCTATGTTCTCTTTTAGGAGTTTTATGGTGTCATATATTTTGGTCTTTAAATCATTTTGAGTTTATTTTTGTATGTGGTGTGAGGAAGTCAACCAAAGCTTTTGATTTTTTTCCCCAGATGAACTCAAGTACTCTGGTGCCTGATCCTTAGACATTGCATTGTATTTCGAAAAACATCAGCAGCTCAAACTCTAAACGTTTAAAAATGAGATCTCAAAGGTCTTCTTTTGCAACTTCCTAACCCTTGTTTTAATTCCCTCTGTAATGTCTTAAAATCAGTTCTCTTCAGATATTTGCTCTCAATTTTCTCTCTTCTCTCTTAGACTTTCAACCTGTCCTTTTTAATTTCCTCTGTCCCATTAGCATTTAAATGTGATCAAGAATCTCCCATCTTAAATTTAAAAATCTTCCCTCCAGATAGTGCTTTAAATCCTTCCTCCTCTTCACAGTCATACTGCTTGAAGAAGCAATTTTCTTTATTGTCTCTACTTACTCACTTCTCACCCATTCTTCCACTTCTGCTGTCTGACTTCCAACTCCATGACTGTAAGGCAACCTCTGCAACCAGTGTCCAATGTTGGCTGTGCTGCTAAAATGAACACTTATCTGTTCTTTTGCTACTCAATTTCTTTAGTAGTAACAACATTCAACATTGTTGACTCTTCCCTCCTTCCTTAACTCACTTTTATTATTATGGAATTATATATATATAATAATTTTATATATAAAATTCTTTTCCATATATATGGAAACATATTATTGTGAAATTATATAATTATATAGTACCATATTATATAATTGTATATTGTTAAGGAATAGTTCTTTCTTTGACTTCAGAGACACCACAATTCCCTTGTTTTTAGAGTAGTTTCTCTAGAAGTGGAGCCTGAGACAAGGACTCTTAAGCAAATAATTTATTGAGTGAGTGCTCTGAGAGAAACTTGTAAGAGATAAGGGAAGTGAGATAGGGAAGGGGAAAAAGTAAACCAAATGTGTGATTTCATTTGAAGTGTAGCCTCCATTTGACCCCATGGGGAGATATGGATCATGAATGGCACTACAGTTTTGGCCCATCTTGAGGCAAAGGACCTGGGCTTTTGTAGCTTCATCTCAGTTAGTCATTGCCTGTGGGCACACTGGAGGAAGGCATACCCTTCCAGGCATTTTAGAGCGAGATGATTCTGTTCAGCCAATGGTAATACTCTGAAGTAACTAGGGGGGTGGTTTCACTTGTCCAGTAAGAGTTCTGGACATAGTGCCAACAGTAAATACTTAACCTAGTTTTCTTCATGCTTTTATGACTGTGCTTTCTACAATATTTTCCACAATATTACACAGCTATATCAGAGGCCTTTATAATATAAAGATATTTTGTAATCTCTTCTTTTGTTTATTGCTCAGATATTGGTGTTTTTCTTTGTTTTGTTCTGGGTGTTCTTTTTACCATTCACACTCTGAATGATTTCATTTATCCCCATGACATTGTTACCTTATATATATGCCAATGACTCTCATCTCAATCACCATTCCTAACCTCTCTTGAGTGTCAGACCTCTATATCCAACTATTGGACATGTCCACTTGGCTATTCCATAAACTCATTAAACTAAGCATGTCCAAAGTACTCTCATTATCTCCATCTCCTTTCCCCATTCTAAAAACAGCAAACAAACAAACATAACATATTCCTCATCCATTTTTCCTTGTTTCAGTCAATGGTACCACTACACACCCCATTGCTCAAGCCAGAAACTTGGAATCATTTTTTCCCATTTTTTACCCTTCACTTTGCAGTCAGTCCCTAATGTCTATCATTTCTTCCTCCCACATCCTTTGGATTCATCTACATTTTTCAAACTTTCCTGATATCACCTTATTTTAATCCAATGCTGTCTTCCACTTGGACTACTGAAAGAGTGTCTAATTGGTCTTACTTCTTAAAGTCTTGCTCCTATCCAGACCAACCTCCACTTTGTAGCCAGTGTTTCTTCTGCAATGCATGTTGCATCATATCTATCCTGTTTAGAGTTATTTAATGGCTTTCTATTATCCCTAGATGAAAGTCCAAACTCCTTAACATAATTTTATAAGGCCCATTATGACCCAGCCTCTTGTCAGCCCTATTTCTTTGTCCTTCTGTTACCAAACTCTGTGTTCTTCTGCTATATTGAACTTCTTTTGACTTTAAAATTCAACCTCATTCAGGGAATATCATTACTAGAAATGACCCCCTTAGTCTATAAATATTTCAGTATTACACAGGATATTTTATCCTTTGGTCGTGTTTTGTCATTGTTTTACATTTGGCTATTGTCCCATATTCTTGGAAGCATTAGGGCTTGTTCCTAATTATTTTTGCAGGGTTAATTATCTTAATGTACTGTGAGTCTTTCCATCTTCTATTAGCATTTTCAAGAAAATCTCTGGGGCTGAGAGCTACAGAACTGGATTAATATCTTCTTAGAAACTTGGCCCATGAGGACCTTTTTGTTCTTTATCCCAGTGTGGAAAAAAAAGACAAATTCTGTTTTACTAACTTATCATGTATCTGATTTCACTGGAAATGATAATGTTCTAAATAAAATGGAAGTTCTAAATAAATGAATCTTACCACTTCAAATGTTAAAGCCTTTTAAATTTTAATTCTGAGAATAAAGTTCTCTAAAAATTGTATTGCATCTTTTCTAATAATCCTAAACAAGAATTTTGAACAGAATAGTTCCACTTCTTGGTGACTTTCTGATCATAAAAAAATTCATTTTATTTATTCTATATATGCTTTTTTCACTTGTGTATTCACCCTCAGTGTTAATTGTCACCTCTTCTGTTTACGTTAGTTTGTTTATGTCCTGTTGGTGCTTAGAAAACAAGACAGCCAAGCCTTTTAATAATTATACTAAAGAGGAGGCCAAGACATCCTGCTTGAAAAAGCAGAGACAAGTGCTTGTGTTTAATACAGGGGTATTAAAAAAACCTTTTGGGGGGTTTTCTTTCTTCCAAGTGCAATGTAATTCATGCTTTGGAGGGACAAGATGATGAAAAGTCTGGCTGTAAATATTAGGGTTGTCATCGTATTTGTATTTGCTAGAAAAAATGAATCAATACTATTTAAAAATATATGATATATGCTGGTAACTCTGATACTTAACAGCTGCTTCCTTTTGTTTGCTTGTTTTCATACCTTCTTAATGATGTTTTTGTGTGTTGAAAAAATCCATTTGCTGCATTATTTTATCCACCTTTAGTGGTTTATTCAATTAAATCACCTGGGTTGGCTAACCAAGAAGCTTCAACAATCAACAGTGGTTTATTGACCAGTACTTTGTTTAAATCATGTTATAAATGCAATGGTAGTCCACATTTGGTATGTGTAAACAAGGAAGCAGGCTCCACACCTGAAGGTTTTGATTTAGTAACTCTGGAGATAGTGCCTAAAAATCTGCATTTTTATCAAATGCCCCAGATGATTCTGATGTAAGGTATCTTTGAACAATACCTTGGGAACAGAGTCCTTGTTTTCAAAGAACTTAAAGTTTAGTTAGGGATATGGGATTCTGAAATTTTAGAATAGAACACATGGGAAAACTCAGAGAGCATCTAATCTGATTCTTTATTTTGTTCATGAAGAAATTGAGTTCCAGAAAAGGAAATTGACTTTTATAAGACCTTACAGCAAATTAATAGTAGAGCTAGGTCTAGAACACCAGTCTCTGATTCCCAGCCCCATATTCTTGAAGAAAAGCTATAGGGAACAGTTTCAGCTTCATATAATAAAGACATTTCTTATACTCCTGCTTCTTGGTTCAGTATTTTGACCATTAACAAATGAGAAATATGTGTGAACAATGTTAGGTTGGACCATTACGGAAGTATAATTTTTCTGGGTCAAAATGGTCAAATGTAAATAATTTCATAATAGGTTGAACTACATAGCAAGTAAATGCCAGATAGATCTTCTGTCCAGGTTTGACTTCAATCTGTTGAAAGTGGAAGTGTGTATCAGTCAGGATCCCAAGGAAAACAGATGGGGCATTTTGATTAAGACTATTTGAGGAGGACAGATTTACAAAGGGACTAATTGTACAGGTATGGTCTGAATGTAGGTGCACCCCAAGGAATAGAGCAAGAACCTAAGGTCAGCAGCAGATACGTCATATAAAACAAGTTTTCTTAAGAGGTGGTGCAGAGATCTTTAGTGGAGGCGATATCACAGAGAGAGAGCCAAGGGATTATATACTCAGACTTTACCCTTCTTCCTCCCTCTGATCTTCTGCCAAGTTGAAGCCAGAGGTCATGGGAGCCCTGTTGATATAGTTTGTATAGGTTAACCTTATAACAAAGAGGACAGGATGAAAGACAATGTATAATATATCTGAAAGGGGAAATGAAAGACACTGGGCACAAGACCCTACATTTGCATGACACCATATCACCACATTTTCTGCATTAGGATTATATGGTGGTGGCAGTGGTGAGAGCAGATACTGTGAATTTAAGAAGAAATGATTGGACTGTTGTCTCCTTGTCACATCCATAGCCTGACTTGGTGCCACTGTACCAAATGTGTCAGTCCGTGTAAGTGTTTTCATTGTGAAATATAGTTTCTCAGTTCTCTTAATCTCAGAATAAACTGGCACCTGTGGCCACACATGTAAATGCTAAGTTACTAAAAGAAACATGAAGGACTTAGTTTTTATTTCACTTTAACTCAGTAAACAATGTGAACAGGTGGGGCACATGTTGCATGGGTATGTCTCAGGCCGACTGTGATTTGAAGTATAAGTATGAAAAGACCAATCTCTTACATGTATATACAGAGTCAATACATTAATCACCAAATCTTAAAATTCCAGAACCAGATATGAGACCTGAAAACTTGTAAGCCCTAATCTCCTACCCTGATCAAGAATCCCTCTTGTATTATGCTTGATGACTGACCTACCAGTTTGACTCCTTCCAGCAGTAAACTGCACTGCTACTATGGGATATATAGCTCTAGGGGTTGGAAAATGCCTCTTATACTGAACAGAAGTTCACCTTCCTGTAATGTCTATTAGTCTTAGGCCCCTGTAGCACTTGCTTCTTTTTTCATGTAACAGCTCTCAGAGCTACTTCATGCTTTCTTGTGTATAGGTAACTCTTATTACTTTCATCTATTCTCCTCAAATGATACGATCTTCCAGGCATTGCTTAAAACTGGACACTCTCTTTTGGTCTCTAATTAGATTTTTTTAAAACTTGGTTCAAGACTTTATTATTATTTGTAGTTTTCATATTCCATCATGTTACTTTAAAGCTTATATTTAAATAACTAACTCTTTCTATGTACCAAGCACTATTCTAAATGCTTTACATATATTAATTCATAGAATCTTAATAACAGACCTGCTAGCTAAGTGCTGCTATTATTCCTGTTTCACAGATAAAATATGGAGTCATGGAGAGGTCAAGTAACTTGCCAAAGCTTACAGTTAGAAAGTGGCAGAGCCAAGACTGAAACCCAGACAGTCTGGCTCTAGAGTACATGCTATTAATTGCTACAATGTATTGCTTTTCATGTGTTTGGTCATTTTTAAGTAAGAATTAAGCACATGCCCATTTCTTTTGTGCACATGAACATTTACTTGTGTACAGCAATCCATCAATCTCTGAATACTTAGTATCTCAGTCACATGACTGCCTGGCCTGTGCTAAAATGGGGCAAATGTAATTTTCCTATAGGACCTGGAGGAATAAGAAATATCATTTTACATTTTGAGGTAGCAATGTAACATTTGTAACACAGGACATTTGAAACCAGGATCAAAAATATTTGGTAGGTGATGCTATGACTTCCTATTGTATCACATCAAGAGGCAAGGCTGTCTCAGTAATACTGATGCTAAATATGATCTCTTGGTTAAGTTGATGACTGTCAGGACTCTCCATTTTAGGGATACCAGGCACCAGAACTGATTGAGAGATTTGAGCTGGTGACCAGCTCCTTGCTTTGGTCATCACCATCAGTGTGATATAGAGAGTAAATAATAGTGGGGAAGGGAATATTCCTAGTACTGTAGTTTCCCCTCCTTTTGTGTCATAATTCTTTTCTCCACATAGGCAGTGCTGTAAGTGGTTCTCACACTGGCCTATGAAAGTCCACCTAACCAGAAATGTTGCTGATATAGTGCTCATGCATTGGCAATATGGTTACAAACATTCAGCTATTAATTATGAGAAATAAAGACTTGTGTAGCCTTGCTTGGAAGACTAGTTAACTTTTATATCATTGTTTCAAAAGAAGAATGTACCTTTAAATCTTTGCAAATTTTGGAATACAATCCATTTTAAGTTGGGATATATCTGCTTATGTTCACATATGAAATCATATCCCTAAGGTCTAGTACCTTGTTATTTAATCATTCACAACATGCAGTAGTCAGATCTTCTTCTGCATTTAATTTTTATTGAAGTATAATTGATTTACAATGTGTGTCAGTTTCTAGTGTACAGCAAAGTGATTCAGTTATATATATGTGTATATATATATACATATTCTTTCTCATATTCTTTTCCACTATGATTTATTACAGGATATTGAATACAATCCTCTGTGCTATACAGTAGGACCTTGTTGTTTGTCTACTGTTTTGTATTTTGTTGAGAATTTTACATCTGTATTTATCAGGGATATTGATCTGTAATTTCATTTTCTTATAGTGCCTTATTTGGCTTTGATATCAGGGTAATGCTGGCTTTATAAAATGAATTTGGAAGTGTTCCCTCTTGAAATTTTTGGAACAGTTTGAGAAGGATTGGTGTTAATTCTTCTTTAGATGTCTGGAGGAATTCCCCAGTGAAACCATCTGGGCTTCTCTGTGTTGGGAGTTTTTTGATTACTGAGTCAATCTCCTTACTTATTATAGATTTGCTTAGACTTTCTATTTCTTCATGATTCATTCTTGGTATATCATATGTTTCCAGGAAATTATCCATTTCTTCCCAGTTATCCAGTTTGTTGACATATAATTATAGTCTCATAATTCTTTGTATTTCTGTGCTATCATTTGTAATGTCTCCTCTTTTATTTCTGATTATATTTATTTAAGTCTTCTCTCTTGTTTTCTTAGTTAACCTGGCTAAAGCTTGCCAATTTTGTTTATCTTTTCAAAGAGCCAGCTCTTTTTATTATGCCCCTTAACATAATAAAGGTCGTGTACAACAAGCCCACAGCTAACATATTCAGTGGTAATAAGTCTAAATCCTTTCCTGTTTACCAGTGAATTTTATACTTTCATATGTTTTCACAGTACTAATTAGCATCTTTTCTTTTAGCTTGAAGAACACCCTTTAGCATGTCTTGTAGGACAAGTCTAGTGGTTATGAATTTCCTCAGCTTTTGTTTGCCTATGTAAGTCTTTATCTCTCCTTCATTTCTGAATGACAGCTTTGCTGGGTAAAATGGTCCTGGTTGACAGTATTTTTTTTTTTTTTTTAGCACTTTGAATATATCATCCCAGTCTCTCCAGGCCTGCAAGATTTCTGCTGGGAAATCTTCTGAGAGCCTTATCAGGATTCCTTTGTATGTGGTGATTGTTTTTTCTCTTTCTGCTTTCAAGGTTCTCTGTCTTTGATTTTTTGAGAGCTTGATTATAATGTTTCAGAGAAGATGTCTTAAAGTTGAGTCTGTCTGGGGATCTTTGAACTTTCTTTACCTGGATGACCATATCTCTCCCCAGACTTGGAGAGTTTTCAGTCATTATTTCTTTCTAAAGATTTCTGTCCCTTTCTCTCCTCTTTCAAGGACTCCCATAATGCAAATATTGTTTCTTTTAATCATGTCCCATACTTAACACAGGCTTTCTTCATTTTTTTATTCTAATTTTTTATTCTCCTCTGATTAGATAATATCAAGAGATCTGATTGAGCCTACTTTTGAAGCTGTCTGTTGCATTTTTTTTTCATTTTATTCATTGTATCATTAATCTTCAGGACTTCTGTTTTTTTTTTTAATTTGTTTCTTTATTGAATTCTTTCTCATTTTGCTCATGCGTTGTTTTCCAGAATTCATTGATTTGTCTATCTGTGTTCACTTGAGCTTGCTTAAAATCATTATTTTGAATTCTTTTTCAGATAACTCACAGATCTCCACTTCTTTGGGGTCAGTTACTGGAGTATTATTTTGTTCCTTTGGTGGTATCACATCTCCTTACTTTTTCATGTTTCTAATGGGTTTGCATTGATGTCTGTGCATTTGAGAGTGCAATCACGTCTTTCATTCTTTTCTGACTGGCTACAGTAGTAAAAGACTTTCACCTGGAGGTGGCTTTAAGGGGCACCAGCTGGGTGGGATACAGCATCCTTGGTTTTGGGGAAGGCACAGTGCTGTAGTCACCATGCTGCTCCATTGGCAGAGGTTGCCATTGGTCAGACTATGGGGGTCTTCTGTGGCCAAGGCTGCAGAGGACCTGCAGGTGGTAGTGGTAGGTAAGGCTATTGGAATCTTCAGAGGCTAAGGCTTCTGAGGTCTTCCTGTTCCCCTATCCCCGTTGTTTTTTTGTTCATAGGAGGATGTTCTAACTGAACAGATCCTTCTCAGTGCCTGGTCTGACATGCTGACACATAGAGTCCTCAGAGAAGTGTTGGAGCCAATGTCCTAGGATCAGTTGCACATGGAATTAACATAGCACCTGGGTCATGGGACACACTTGCTGCAGCTATAGTACTGGTGTCTAGGGTGTGGGCATGCGTAGCTATCCCATGGAATCAGTTCTTGGGTCTCAGGGAGTCACCACTGTGACTCTGGCTGTTAGGGAGGGGCCAGAATGCAGCAGTGGAACAGACTCTGGGATGACAAGGTACAGTGGTGGCTTGGGCCCAGGGGCTAGGATGCAGTAGTAGCATAGTCTGGAGTTGGTAGGTCAAAGTTTCAATTCTGGCCACAGAGGGAAGTTCCAGGATAGCAGTAACATAACTCTGGTTGAGATCCAGGAACTTGGGCATAGAGCAGTGGCAGCACAGTGCTGACAATGACAGTCAGAGGTATGAACTGGAACCAAGTGGATTGGGCTCAGGGCAGTGGCTGCCTAGTCCTAGCTATGATGGGTCAGAGCCCCAGCCTGAAACCTGAGTGGGGACTCAGGTCAGTGGTAACACCCCTGGCAATGATGGTTCAGAGCCTTGATCTGGGACTGGAGGGTGGAGCTCAAAGTAGAGGTAGCCTGGTCTCAGCAATGATGGGTCAGAGCCACAACCTGGAATCTAGAGGACAGGCAGGATTTAGGACAGTGAGAGCCTATCTCAGCAATGACAATTAAGAGTCTTGACCTGGAATGAGGGGAGTGTGGCTCAGGGCAGCAGCAGTATCCCTTGCAATGAAAGCCCAGAGCCGGGACCTGGAATGCAGTGGGTGGGGCCCAGGATGGCAGCATCAGGGCCCTGATAATGGAGGTCTAAGAGTGGCTTGAGACCCAAGGGGTGGGGCTCAGGTCAATGGTAGCACCCCTGGCAATGATGAATCAGAGCTTTGACCTGGAACCTTGTGGGTGGGAATTAGGGCAGCAGCAGCAAAGCCTAGAAAATGGCAGCCAAAGTGTGACTTGTAACCCAGGGGGATAGGCCGGGGCAGAAGAGGCTTCCCTGGTAATGGTTGGGCGAAGCCTTGACCTGGGGTCAGGAATGGGTGAAAAGCAGTGGCAACTCCAGTTTCTTATACAGTAAGGTACTATGGTACCTGATTCCTGAGAGTGGGGCACATCAGCAACTAGGTACCCTGAGGGCAAGTCTCACCTTAGTGACAGCTCCACCCTGGAAGTAGAGATCCAGAGGGGGCCACTCCATGCTATTCTATCAGCTGGGATCAGCATCAGTAAAGACTGTGTGAGATCTCTTTAGCAAAAGCTGCAAATGTCCAAAATAGTGAGGCTTCCTGGGGTTCTCTGCCCTCCTTCTCCCTGTGTGATAAACTTCATCAGGGGTGATTCTGCTAGGTGTGGAGCAGGTCTTAACTGAGATGGGATGACACAGGTAACATGTTTCCTATACTTTTCTATGTGGCCATCCTTGATTTTTAAGCTCCTCAATTTTTTGCTGCTGCTTCTTTGTTGTTTAGAGCTTTCCCTTGGCTTTCTTCAGTTTGTAGTTGTTTATTTATTGTTCTTGGGGGTTTTGTGTGTGTGTGGAAGGGACTTTGGGACTTCCTAGCCCTCCATCTTGCTGACATCACCTTCTGCACAATAATTATTTATTTTTAAAAATCTGTTCTTTCCCAGAGATATACATTATTAGGGAGAATGCCATCCTTGTAATGAAGTAAATTTCCCCTCTCTTTGGGTTGTTTTATGAACTGCATCAGCAACTCCATATCTGAGCCTCTTCTGCTTCCCCCTGACATAAACACACCAGGGTCCTTCCTCAATGTGATTGAACTAATACTATTACTGCCAACATCCTGAATTTAATTGCTCAGTGAGCTTAACTTTTCCCATAGCATGAAAGTGCATCTCTTTTGAAGGTGTCTCATTACATTTTTAGGAGTTTGGGGAAAAAGGAATGATCAACTCTTAATGTATATTGAGCTTTACCATTTACAAAGCAATTTTATGTTTATTATCTTATTTACTTATTTCTCCCCAAAGCTTCATAAGTTGGGGAATTATCCCTATTTTACATGCAAGGAAATAGTTCACATGATTAGTTAGTGGCAGAATCAGGACTAAAACTGTTCATTTGACCCTAGTTCTGTGGATTTGCCACTAGAATCTTTATAGGACTAGAAAAATGACTAAATTTGCCTAACGTACAGATAGTTTATTAGTAACATCATTTTCATGCTTAAATGATGGATTACTAATATCATATTTAGTCTAGCCAGTAATGATAGATATAAGGCAAAATGAACATGGTTATTGCATCAATCTCATCAAGCTAATAACCATGTGACTTTGAAGAATTCCTTTCTCTTGTTGGTGTTTTAAGTCTCCATCTTTAACATGAAGGGAAATAATTATATGATCTCTAGGGTCCTCCATAATCCTGGCATACAATGATTATTTGTTGTTTCTCAAACTACTTTGGATGAGCACAAACTACAGAATCTTCAGCTTGTTGCAGTTCAGTTATTTAAGAAGAGAGAGTTCTCACTTGGGCTCTAGATTAAACCAGCTTCCAGCTCCCCATGCAATAATTTAACACACATCAGGAGAAAACTTCACCAGTAATCAAGTGCAAAATTATACAGAAATCTATTGAAAATTATTTTGGAGTGATATTTAGCATTGATTTTTGACATAAAAGTTTAAAAGTTATTAGTGAAGAATGCTGCTAACATGTCAACACAGAGTCAGCAAGGGATGGAAATGCACTGTCATGGAAATTGTTATTTTAGTAAGAGTGGCAGCACAGTATATTGGTCTAGTATTTTGGAATTATGGATCCAAATTTTAGCTTTTCCATTAACACTCTGTGGTTAAAATTACATTCAGGGGTTTTAGAATTACCGTCTATGAATCCACTTGGAGTAGATAATCTCTGAAGCCCTTTATAGCTCATCTATGACTCTGTGAGGATTCTCCTTTTTATCCCCTTCCAGTAATCCATGAAATGGCTTTTCATTCAATTCATAGACCTATTTCCCAGAAATCAAATTAGGCTGACCAGGGTCAAGATTCTCCACAGGGAGAGTTAAGGGAAAATGAGAAAGAAATTTTCACAAACTCTATTGAGCTCCCACAGCCTCTCTCCCCATAGCCCATGTAAGGTGAACTCAGAATATTGATGACTGAGCCAAATGTGAGCCAAGACCTGACAGGGTGCCTGTATTTATCTCTTCAGCATATTGATGTCAGTTTGTTAGCTCTGCACTACAGTTCCCTTTTTACTTCCCACTTCCAAATGAGGTATCTGTATCACTTCTGGTACTCTTTTCACTAAACCAGCCAATCATCTCAACTCTTCACTGGGTTCCAGTGTCTCTTGGCCAAAGTTTTCTTTATGGCTTTGGCTGGTGGAGGTGCCAATATTTTGTTGTGACTATTTAAATTTGAATAATGCATTTGAATGTATAAACTACTATTATAAAAAAGAAAAAAACAAACTTTTATTACTTCTAGATATTAAGCATTATTTAAGTCTGGAAGTTTTAATGTGTTGTTTAATATTAAAACAATATATCTGTGAAGTTATTTTATTTTTAAAGATGAGAAACCTAACACTAGAGGTGTTATATAATTTGCCCAAAGTCACTCAAGTAATAAAGTCAAATGCATGTCTCCAGACTCTTTAAGACTAGTTCCCTTTCTCCTTGTATGTTTATCTATTCTATCATTTGATTATCTCAGCAAACCTGTAAGCAGGGGGAAGATTACTCACCTTGTTTTATTTTATTTTATTTTATTTTTTTGCTTTGTTTTTTCTAAAAAATCATTGAATGATTACGTGAATTGAATTAGGTTTATGAGTTAAGGAAATTGGGGCTCAAAATGATTTTTCAAAGTTTACCAGCTAGGGAGTGGCAGTTTAGAGTAAGAATTACTCAATTCAGATGTTCCTACTATCCTGTAGACCTTTGCCACCACGAAGGAGAATTGTTAGTGGGAAGACATATTGACTACCTCTCAAGATTCCTTCTCAACTGTTACCCTATGTCTTTTATTGCCCTGATTAACTAGATGCTAGGAATAGTATATATATATATTAATGGCAACCTTCTGGGGCCAACATAAGAATGGATAAAACTGACACCTATAGAGATACAGTATCATAATTTGCTTAATGGTCTACTCTAAATCATGAATACAGCTGGCAATAGGATGTCAGATTCCTGACTTCTAGTTTATTACTTGATTATGCACTGTGCTTCTTGACCCTTAGCAACAGCCATTTCCTTCGCTATATCCCTTTTCCTCCTAAACTACCCAGGGCCATTCTTTATTTCCATTCCTGTCAAACTACACCAAGTTCCTCCTCACAAAGTGAAAGCATTAGTCACAGCCTGGACCTGATTAGGTGATTAGTAAAGTGACTACTTCTTGCAAAGGCTTTCAGAAGGCATCCACACTAGCTAAACAGGAGGTAGCTGATGGGCTTTAGAAAATCAGAAAGTTTGGATTATATTCCTATTTCAGTCTTATAAGCAATATGACTATGGGCAAATTTGGTGTATTCTCTGAACTTATTTCCCCATGTATGAAATAAGAGAGATTAGGGAATCTCTTAAGAGACCCGGTAGCCTTAACATTTAATTGACTGTTATTGCTTTGTTGTTCTGTCTCCACAGGGTAAGAGGTAGGTAGACTACATGCAATTTAAGGGTTTTTTATGCCTCTGTTGTTCTGTGAACCTATGTTTCTCTAGGCTACAAGAGGGTTAAGTTCTTAATAAGATTTTCTTTTTTTTCTTTTGAGGCCCTTTTTTTCATGAAACAAAATTTGATAAACCAACTTTATGCCAGGTCCTATACCTATAGACATCCTGTCCAAGATTTCTACTGGTGTTTCTCCCCTGCTGGGTTGGGGCTGGACCATACATTTGATAAAGCTCATGCCAATGCTGAAATAAGAGTTTAAGTATAGTGATTGACCACTGTCTGGTCACAGGCAGTCATTGTGACAAACAGGAAGTGTTTGCTGGTTTGGTTAATACAAAGGTATTTAATTGGACCAGTATATTGATTGACATTTTCTTGAATTATTGTTTAGACATGTAATTATTTGCTATTAAGAACTATTATTTTTTGTCTCTTTTTCTTCCACTGTCTCAGACTCTCTCCTAAGCATGCTCCAGATATTCCTGACGACAGCACTGACAACATCACTATCTTCACCAGAATCCTGGATCGTCTTCTGGATGGCTATGACAACCGGCTTCGACCTGGGCTTGGAGGTCAGTTACTACTTTAAGATCGTCTTAACTATTGTCATCTAAAAAGATTCTTAAGGAGGTGCGTTCAGTAGTCTATTGACCAATGAGGTTAGTGAAAGTTTCTTCCCTCTGAACACTGGAAATTAATTTGAATCCTTCATTTCAATGGTCAATCTCTAGTCTGGTTTTAGAAGGTTCTGAATTTCACTTAGGTAAATGCATATAGTGTATTATCTCACAATGTTTGGCCAAGCCAACGTTAGTAATAAAATACCAATCCTTCCCTGGATTGATACCAATCCCACACCTGGCAGGTGTGGCCCAGGAACAGATGGGAAACATGCCCTTGTTCTAAAAATGCTGAGCACATGTCAGCCTGATATTTCAAATAGGAGAAGTCTGCTGGCTAGATTGGATCTTAGTTTAGTATGACCAGCAATATGATCACAATGAAGTAATGTGTTATAAAACTTCATTGGCTATACTGAAAGGGAAGATGCAAATGTATGTATATTTAATTTTTTCCTGAACCATTTGAGAATTAGTTGCATATATCATAATGTTTTATCTTTAAATACTTCAGTGTGTATTTCCTCAGAAAAAGAAATTAATTTATAAAATTAATTCAGAAATTGTGACCTGACATAACACTATTTTCTAATCTGTAGTCCATAGTCACTTTTGCCAGTCATTTACATTTATTCTATTCTATTCTATTCTAAGAAAACCCTTTCCTTCTCTTTAATTAGTTAGGTAACAATTAGCATGAACTGATGGATTCTTATTTTATTCAATGAATTTTAATCCATTAATGTTATTATTGATTATTATCTATTTTGATTAGAATTTTTGCTCATAATTTCCCATATTTACTTAGTGCGAGCCTATTCAAGATGGCTTTTGATATGTTCTTATTTTTTTGAAGAACTTTTTGATTTTATGGCATAACAGTATATTTCATCCTTAACTTGTACTCTCCCTTATTCAGCCTTGGAATCAGTCATTTTTTTTTCCAAGAAGAAATGGTATCTTTTTTGGTGGGAAATTATATTTAAAATCCAACTTCCGTGTGTTAGGTATTTTCATTGCTACTGAGTATCATTGTTTCTAGAATCTTTCAGTGAACAGAATTGAGAAAGTAGAAAATTATATATATACATATATACACCTGTATATATTCATATACATACACATATATACATATCTATACAAATGTTTGTGTAAATATAGACACATATGTATATGTACATGTGTAATGAGTTTATGCTGATACCACTAATTCCAGTCTAACACAATATTCTTCACTGGTTTACTAATTTGCTCAATTCTACAGTATAAAATAATGTTGGAATTACTATAACTGCACCAATATAGTAAACTCCGTTATTAAGTAAAGTTAAAGATATGTTTGCATGGTTTTTTTTTTTTTTGGTGGGTGTTGTTTGCTTTTAGATGAAAGCTATATGGCTTTTGCTTCAGTATAAATAATGGAGTAGGGCAGTATTGGAGGAAGAAAAGACCAGTCACAAACCAATTGCAGTTGTCCAAGATGAAGTTAATAACTGTGGGAATATAGAGAATTTGGTGACTGATTAAATTATGGATTAGAGGAAAAGGGAGGAGGAAAGCATAACTTCTAGGCTTCTGGCTTGGATGACTGGGTGGTGCTATTTTCTAAACTAGGGACATTGGAGAAGGAACAGTATTATTTTGTTTTATTATGTTTCTTTTGGAGTTGTAACAAAGAAGGTAGGGGATGAAGGTTGAAATTAATTAGCTGTAGACATGTAGAGTTTAAGTACCCATAAAAAATATGTGTGGAGCCCTTTGCTCTGGCTATCATGTAGTAACAGGAATGAGATTTATTGTCTTAAAAAGCAACTAAGAAATGAACAAATATAGTATATAGTAGTTTTCAGAAACTGAACAAAGACAGCACAAGACAGTGATCCTTGAAATAAGGGAAGCAAACAAGCTGATCCCTATTATTGTACCAGCTTACTGCCTGGATAAATTTCAGGCTGCAGTAAAGGGAGGGAGAATCCACATACTTCCTGGGAGACTCCATCAGTTGATGAGAAAGAGTTTTGAATTCGGGGTGGCTAAGAGGTCTACAATTTGTAGGGCAGAGTAGAAGCTAGAGCTGCAATGGAAAAGACAGAGTTGGGCAGAGAGAGAGAGAGATCCAGAAATCTGCAGAGGATTTCCCTCAAACTTTCAGGTAAGTACTGCTTAACTCATTCATGTGTGGAAACAACCCAAGGTTGAGGAAAGGGCCACTGGATAATAGCAAGTGGAATAACAGGGTTGGGAATAATTTGTGTTCCTATCAACCAGAGTGGAAAAACTTCTAACATACAAGGACTGAGGTAGCCTACTCAGAAGGATATGGCTTCAGTGGTGTGACAAAATCATCCCCAAACAAAGTCTTCTCTGGTCCCACCTAACAAAGCTTGAAAGTAAGCTTCAAAAGCATCAAACTGTTTTCAAGTAACTTAACATTATCTCAGAACAAAGTTTAAGAATATTTACAAGCAGTACAAAAAATACCTAGTATCTGACAAGGTAAAATTTACAATAGCTGGTGTCTAGTAAAAAACTACCAAGCATGCAAAGAGGCAACAAAATACAACCCAAAAAGGCAGAATAATCAATCAATAAAAACAGATTCATAAATGACCCAGATGAAAGAATTAGTAGATAAGGACATTAAAACAGATATATTTAAATTCCACATGTTCAAAAGTATAGGAAAATACATGAGCATGTTGAGTAGAGACATGTAAGTTAAAGGAAAGAACCAAATTGAATTTCTAGGCATAAAAAAACACAATATCTGAGGTGAAATATATACCAGATGGGACTAACAGCAGATTAGACACTGAAGAAGGAGAGGATTAATGAGCTTGAAGATAACAATGGTGAAATAGCAAAACTGAAACACAATGGGAAAAAGACTGAAAAAACAGATCAGTACACAGAGGAAAAAAGACTGAAAAAGTGAACAGGACATCAGCGCAAGTGGGATAACTTCAAATGACCTAATATAAGTGTAACTGGATTATCTGAAGAGAGAGCAGAAAATGTATTTGAAGAAAAACTAGTAAAAATATCCTAAATTGGATGAAAATTATAATCCCCCCATACCAAGCTCAATGAACAAGAAACATGAAGAAAATTACACCAAAGGAAATGATCAAATTGCTTAGAACTAGTGATAAACAGAAAATCTTAAAAAGCAGAGTGAAACAGAACATTTACAAACAAAGGGAAAATTTTAGAAAGACAGCAGTCTTCTTGTCAGAAACAAGCAAGTAAGAAGATAGTTAGCAACAACTTAAAATTTCTAAAAAAAAAAAAAAAAGAAAAAAGAAGTCAATCTAGAATTTTGTACCAGAGACAATATATTTTAAAAGCATAGATAAAATAAAACATTTTCAGACACATAGAAGCTTAAAAATTCATTGCTAGCAGATCTGTACTGCAAGGAATATTAAGGGAAATGTGTCAGGCAGAAGAATAATGATTCCAGATAGAAATATGGATCTATAAAAAGGAAGGAAGAGCAACCAAAATGGAAAATATGTGGGTAAATATAAAATAGGTTTTTTTTTCTAAATCTATTTAAATAATAATAACTACTTAAAGCAAAAATAATAACATTGTATTATGTGGCTTGATATATATATATATATATTCTATATTTCTATATATATTTATAGAAAATATATGAAAACAATAGCACAAAGACCAGAAAATGAAATGGAAATATACTGTGCTTGATATTCTATAAAATTACTTGTAGGTAGATTGTAATAAATTAAGGATGTGTACTATAGAACTTAAAAACTATAGCTAATAAAGCAAGAAAGCTTATAAAAATGTATAATAAGAATAATAGGAAGGCAGAAAAAAAGAAAAAGTAACAAAGAATAGATGAAACATATGGAAAACCAATTGCAGCCATATCAACCATCACATTAAATATAAATAATTTAAACATCTATTTAAAGGAAGAGATGGTCAAATTGGATAAAAAAGAAAGCCCTGAAATTTCACCCTGAGAGAAACCCATTTTAAATATAAAGCCATAAATAGGTTAAAAGTAAAAGGATGGAAAAAGATGCACCATGCTAATGCTCATCAAATGAAGTTTGAAATAGCTATTTTAATATCAGAAAAAATAAATATAAGAGCAAAACTATTATTGGAAACAAAGAAGTCCATTTTTTAATGAAGGGGTCAATTCATCAAGAGTACATTACAATCCTAAGTATTTATGTACCTAACCATAGATGTGGAGCAAAGGCAGGAAACTAAAAGGAGAAAGAGATGATCTATAATTATAGTTATAAATTTTAACACTCCTCTCTCAATAACAAATATAATAAGTAGACAGAAAATAAGTAAAGGTAGCAGAAAGAGGAACCACACCGTCAACCAGCTTGATTTAATTGGCATTTATAGAACACGCCAACAAATAGCAGCAGAATACACATTCTTCTCAAGTGTGTACATTTACCAAGATAGACCATATTCTGTGTTGTAAAAAAATTAAAAGAATTCACAACATACAAAATAGGTTCTCTGGCCAAAAGAAATAAAATTAGACATCAAAAACAGATGTATCTGGAAAATCTCCAAGTACTTGGGAACTAAATAATATATTTATAAATAAACCTAAGTCAGTGATCTCAAAAGGAAAATTTAAAACTTTTTCAATTGAACAAAATAAAAAGCATGATATAAAGTAGTTCTAAATTAAGGAAAACATACTAGATAGTTTTTTTATCTTTAAATCTTTATTGAAGTATTTAATTGACACAATAAACTGTACATATTTAAAGTGTACAATTTGATAAGTCTTGATAAATGTGTAGATCTATGTAATCATCAGCACAGTCAAGATAATGAACATATCTATCACCTTCAAAGGATTCCTAGTGCCCCTTTGTAATCCATTTCCACTTCTCGCTGCCTCCACCTCCACCCCACAATCCCCAAACAACTACTAAACTGCTTTCTGTCACTAGAGATCAATTTGCTATATTTACAATTTTATAAAAATGAAATCATATAGCACCAGCCTTTTTAAAAAACTCTTTTGTCCCTTAGTTAGCATAGTTATTTTGAGATTCATCAGTGTCATAGGATGTATGAATAGTTCATTACTTTTTACTGCTGAGTAGTATCCCATTGTAGCAAAATACCATAATTTGTTTATCCATTCATTTGTTGATGGACATTTGGGTTGTTTACAGTTCTTGGCTATTACAAATAAAGCGGCTATGAACATTTGTATAAGTCTTTGTATAGACATATGCTTTCATTTCTCTTGGGTAAATATCTAGGAGTAGAAAGGTTGGGTCATATGGTAGATATAAATTTAACTTTTTAAGAAACTCTCAAATGATTTTCCAAAGTGATTGTACCATTTTACATTCCAATCAGCAGTGTATGAGAGTCCCAGGTGCTCTGTATCCTAGCCAACACTTGGTATAAACAGACTTCTAAATTTTAGCTATTATAAGCTATGTAGTAGTAGCTCATTGTGGTTTTATTTTCCCTTTCTCTAATGACCAGTACTGTTGAGCATCTTCTCCTGTTTTATTTGCCATCTGTATATATTCTTTAATTGTCTGTTTGAACCTTTTACCTATTTTTACATTGAATTGTTATTTTCTTATTAAAGAGGTTTAAAAAGTATATTCTAGATAGAAGTCCATTGCTAGAAATGTGATTTACAAAAAATTTCACTGAATCTGTAGCTTATCTTTTCATTCTCATAACTGATTCTTTCAAAGCGCAGAAGTTCTTAATTGTGATGAATTCTATTTTATCTTTTCTTTATGGATCATACATACATGTTGTATCTAAGAGATCTTTACCTAACCTGATATTAGATTTTCTCCTGTTTTCTTCTGGAAGTTTTATATCTTTAGATTTACATTTAGGTCCATGATCCATTTTGAGTTAATTTTTATAAACATAGTACAAGGTATAGATTGACTTTTTTTTCTTATAAATATCCATTTATTTTTTGAAAGGACTATACTTTCTGCATTGAATTGAGTTTGTACTGTTGATGAAAAATTCATTCATCATATATATGTAGATCAGTTTCTGGACTCTGTTCTCTTCCAGATCTGTTGTCTATCTCAGTGGTCTCAGCTGGGGCAGTTTTTCCTCCAGGGGACATTTGGCAAAGTTTGGAGACTGTTTTGTCACAACTACAGAGATACCACTAGTTTCTGGTAGATAGAAGCATTGTATGATGCATAGGACAGCTCCCACAACAAAGAATTATCTGGCCCAAAATGTCAATAGTACTGAGATTGAAAAGCTCTGATATATCTTGATACCAGTACCACACTGTCTTGATTACTGTTGCTTTATAATAAGTCTTGAAGTCGGGTAGTGTAAATCCTTGAATCTTATTCTTCTTTTTCAATTTTGTTTTGGCTGTTCTAAATCCTTCAGTTTCTCATGTGAATTTTAGAATCATCTTGTCAGTTTCTTAAAAAACAAAACTCAATGGGATTTCGACTGGGATTATATAGACTATATAGATCAATTTGGGGTGATTGAAATCTTAATATTGATTCTTCAATTTTTCTCTGCAATGTTTTACAGTTTTCAGTGTAGAAGTCTCACATATTTTTGGTTATATTTATCACTAAGACCTTATAAGTGGTATTATTTTTTAATTTTAGCATCTGGTTTTCACATTAGTGTATAGAAATACAATTGATTGTTTGTTTCCATCTTATATCTTGCAACCTTGTTGAACTCACTTATTAGTTCTAATAGCTTTTTGGTAGATTCTATCAGATTTTCTACATGGATAATCATGTTGTTTTATATCTTCCCTTCCACTCTGGATGCCTTTTATTTCTTTTTCTCATCTATTACACTGGCTAGAACCTAAAGTAAGGTTTTGATTAGACGTCATTAGAGTCTTGCCTTGTTTCTGATCTTTCACCATTAAATGTGATGTTAACCATAATTTCTGCATAAAGTCCTTTATCAAATTGAGTGAGATTCTTTCTGTTTTTAGCTTGCCACCAGTTTTTATTAAGAATGGATATTTGACTTTGTCAAGTGCTTTTTCTGGGTATATTGAGATCATTGTTTGGTTTTTCTGTTTTTAGTCTCTCAATATGGTGAGAGGCTTTCTATTACAAGGGCAAAAAGCATTGCATCCTTGCATTTCTGGAACAGATCATACTCATTCATCAGGATGCCTATTCTGTTTTATATACTGTTGAATTTCAGTTACATGTAGTGTTATTATTGATATGATTGGGTTTCAGTCTTCCATCTTGTTATTTGTTTTCTATTTGTCCCATCTGTACTTTGTTCCCCCTGTTTTTCTTTTTCTGTCTTATTTTGATGCTTTTTTATTATTCAGTTTTACCTCTTTTATTGACTTATCAGCTGTACCTCTTGTTATTTTAATAATTGCATTAGTGTTATACTGCACATCTTTTAACTATCATGGTCTGCCTTCAAGTACTGTTCCAACATTTCACATATAGTGTAAGACTCTTAGAATAGTAGACTTTCATTTTTTCTCTTCTCACCTTTGTGCTATTATTGTCATATATTTTATTTCTATATACCTTATCAACCCCACAGTATACTGTTATTATTTACACTTTAAGGAGAGTAAAATAATTAAAAATCTTTATATTTACTCACATAGTTACTATTTCTGGTGTTCTTCATTCCCTTGTGTAGATCCATATTTAGTGTCATTTTTCTTTTTTACTTCCTTTAATATTCCTTAAATGGAACTTCCTTTAACTTTTTTTAGTAGGTCTGTTGTTTATGAATTTTTCAGATTTATCATGTCTGAGAAAATCGTTATTTTGCCTTCATTTTTGAATGATATTCTCCCTGGATAAAGAATTCCAAGTTAATAATTTTTCCTTTATTTTAAAAATGTTGCTTCACTGTCTTTTACCTTGAATTATTTCCAGTGAGAAGTCTACTATCATTCTTATCTTTGTTCCTTAGCATGTGTCTTTTTTTCCTCTGGCTTATTTTAGTATTTTCTTTTTGTCACTGGTTTTCAGCAACTTGATTATGATATGCCTTGATGTAGGTTATACTAGATAGTTATGTTAGAAAAGATTAACATAAAATCAAGGCCCCAAGCCTTCACCTTAAAAAACTAGAAAAGAAAAAAGAGCTAACAATAATGATGGAATACAAAAGCAGGAATCAGTAGGACAAAACCTCTGAGTCATGGCTTTGGTTCTGGGTTTCTATGAGGGACACTCCAACTTTAGTTGCTGAGTGCTTAGCAGGGGGAAGTTGGCAGCAGCCCCAGGTCTCCTCAACTTGGCTTTGCCAGCATGGATCACTGCCCCATGAGCTAGATCAAGGACACTTGAGACCACAGTACTCTCAGCAGTGCCATGCCCAAGTTCGAGTCCAAATTCCATGAGTGGGGGCCAGGAGGATGAAGGGATGTCCTTCCTCTCAAACTTGCCTAGAATTTAGCCACAGCAATAGGTAGCTTGCTTTAAGATGAGAAATACTGGTATCTTGCCCTTCCCAGGAAGATGGCCCTGCAAATTGGCTCTGGGAGAACAGAGAGCCCTGCGTTCCTACTTGGCTGCTCTACTCTGGAGTAGTTTCCTTCAGGGTAGGAACAGGTCTTGGACTCTGGATTTTCCATATGGGGTTTTAATAGATTTTCTTGAAAGAATAGTTTATTTTTCTTTTGTTTCATGCACTTAGGACTATTTCCAGAAACTTTAAATGGTTGTTTTTAAAATA
Source organism: Camelus ferus (assembly GCF_009834535.1). Taxonomy (NCBI): domain Eukaryota; kingdom Metazoa; phylum Chordata; class Mammalia; order Artiodactyla; family Camelidae; genus Camelus; species Camelus ferus. The sequence goes on along the minus strand of NC_045732.1, from coordinate 76,060,918 downwards.
AATTTCACAAGTTTCACTGAGGAGCAGGTCTGCAGAGCTCATCATACTTTCATACCAGAAATGGAATTCCAAATAACTTTTAAAAAAAGATTTCCTCAGATTATACACCCAGATGATTATGTCATATGAGAAGAAAATTTTAATTATTCCTGTGCAATATGGATGCCTTTTTTCTCTTGCCTTAGTGTACCGACTAGACCACACATAGAATGTTGAACAGAAAGGATGAAAGCAGACACCATTGTCTTGTTTTTGATCTTAGGAAGAAAGCTTCCAGTCTTTCACTGTGAAGTATGATGTTTGGTGTAAGTTTTTCTTAGATGTGCTGTATCAAATTCAGAAAGTTCTCTTCTCTGGTTTGATGAAAGTTTTTACCAAGAATGAATATTGCGATTTTTCAAAGGCATTCCTATGTCAATTGAGTTGATTATAGGGCTTTTCTTTTTTAGTTTGTTAATATGGAGAATTACATTGATTGATTTTCACATGTTTAAACCATCCTTCATTCTCATGATAAATGCCACTTACCTTATTACTTACTAATCTTAATTACTTTATATTGATAAATTTTATATCTGGCAGTATTATTTTCCAGCTTTGTTCTTCTTAAAGAGTATCTTTACTATTTTTGGCCCTTTGCATTTCTACATAATTTTATAATCATCTTATCATTTTCTAATACAATCTGGAATTGGTCTTGACTTGAGTCTGTACATTAAATTGAGGAATTTAAAAAAAAATCTTTATAATATGAAATCTTCTAAATGATGAACATCATATATTTCTCAGTTCATTTTATTCTCCTTTAATTTCTCTCAGTAATGTTTGACATTTTCATTTTAGAGGTCTTACGTAATTTTTAAAATTCTTTATTGATTTATAATCATTTTACAATGCTGTGTCAGGTTCCAGTGTAGAGCACAATTTTTCAGTCATACATGAACATATACATATTCATTATCACATTTTTTTCTCTGTGAGCTACCATAAGATCTTGTGTATATTTCCCTGTGCTATACAGTATAATCTTGTTTATCTATTCTACATTTTGAAATCCCAGTCTATCCCTTCCCACCCTCCGCCCCCTTGGCAACCACAAGTTTCTATTCTATGTCTATGAGTCTGTTTCTGTTTTGTATTTATGCTTTGTTTGTGTGTTTTTGTTTTTGATTTTTTTAAGATTCCACATATGAGCGATCTCATATGGTATTTTTCTTTCTCTTTCTGGCTTACTTCACTTAGAATGACATTCTCCAGGAGCATCCATGTTGCTGCAAATGGTGGTGTTGTCAGTTTTTATGGCTGAGTAGTATTCCATTGTATAAGTATACCACACTGCTTTACCAGTCATCTGTCGATGGACATTTAGGCTGTTTCCATGTCTTGGCTATTGTAAATAGTGCTGCTATGAACATTGGGGTGCAGGTGTCATCCTGAAGTAGGGTTCCTTCTGGATATATGCCCAGGAGCAGGATTCCTGGGTCATATAGTAGGTTTATTCCTAGTCTTTTGAGGAATCTCCACACTGTTTTCCACAGTGGCTGCACCAAACTGCATTCCCACCAGCAGTGTAGGAGAGTTCCCTTTTTTTCACAGCCTATCCAGTATTTATCATTTGTGGACTTTTGAATGATGGCCTGACTGGTGTGAGGTGATACCTCATTGTAGTTTTGATTTGCATTTCTCTGATAATTAGTGATATTGAGCATTTTTTCATGTGCCTATTGGTCATTTGCATTTCTTCCTTGGAGAATTGCTTGTTTAGGTCTGCTGCCCATTTTTAGATTGGGTTGTTTCTTTTCTTCTTATTTAGTCGTATGAGCTGCTTATATATTCTGGAGATCAAGCCTTTGTTGGTTTCATTTGCAAAAATTTTCTCCCATTCCATAGGTTGTCTTTTTGCTTTACTTATGGTTTCCTTTGCTATGCAGAAGCTTGTAAGTTTAATTAGGTCCCATTGGTTTATTCTTGCTTTTATTTCTATTGTTTGAGTAGACTATTCTAGGAGCACATTTTTGAGATGTATGTGAGATAATGTTTTGCCTATATTTTCTTCAAGGAGGTTTATTGTATCTGGTCTTGTGTTTAAGTCTTTGATCCATTTTGAGTTTATTTTTGTGTATGGTGTAAGGGAGTGTTCTAGCTTCATTGCTTTACATGCTGCTGTCCAGTTTTCCCAACACCATTTGCTGAAGAGACTGTCTTTATTCCATTGTATATTCTTGCCTCCTTTGTCGAAGATGAGTTGACCAAAAGTTTGTGGGTTCATTTCTGGGCTCTCTATTCTGTTCCATTGGTCTATATGTCTGTTTTTGTCCCAATACCATGCTGTCTTGATGACTGTAGCTCTATAGTATTGTGTGAAGTCTGGGAGAATTATTCCTCCAGCCTCTTTCTTTCTCTTCAGTAATGTTTTGGCAATTCTAGGTCTTTTGTGGTTCCATATAAATTTTATTATGATTTGTTCTAGTTCTGTGAAATATATCCTGGGTAATTTGATAGGGATTGCATTAAATCTGTAGATTGCCTTGGGCAGTGTGACCATTTTAACAATATTGAGTCTTCCAATCCAAGAGCATTGGATATCTTTCCATTTTTTAAAGTCTTGCTTAATTTCCTTTATCAATGTTTTATAGATGTCTATGTATAATTCTTTCACCTCCTTGGTTAGATTTATTCCCAGATATTTTATTACTTTGGGTGCTATTTTAAAGGGGATTGTTTCTTTACTTTCGTTTTCTGTTGATTCATCGTTAGTGTAAAGAAATGCAACTGATTTTTGAATGTTAATCTTGTAATCTGCTAGCTTGCTGAATTCTTCGATCAGCTCTAGTAGCTTTTGTGTGGACCTTTTAGGGTTTTCTATATATAGTAACATGCCGTTGGCATCTAGTGACACTTTTACCTTTTCTTTTCCAATTTGGATCCCTTTAATTTCTCTCTCTTGTCTGATTGCTGTGGCTAGGACTTCCAAGGCTATGTTGAATAGGAGTGATGATAGTGGGCAGCCTTGTCTTGTCCCAGGTTTTAGTGGGAAGCCTTTGAGTTTTTCTCCTTTGAGTACTATGCTGGCTTTAGGTTTATCATATATGCCTTTTATCATGTTGAGATATGTTCCCTCTATACCCACTTTGGTGAGAGTTTTTACCATAAATAGGTGTTGAATTTTATGAAGTGCTTTTTCTGCATCTATTGAGATGATCATGTGGTTTTTGTCCTTTCTCTTGTTGATGTGATGTATTACATTGATTGATTTGTGTATGTTGAACCAGCCTTGTGTCCCTGGGATGAACCCACTTGGTCATGATGTATAATCTTTTTTATGTGTTGTTGGATTCTATTTGCTAATATTTTGGTGAGGATTTTGGCGCCTATGTTCATCAGTGATATTGGCCTATAATTCTCTTTTTTTGGTAGTGTCTTTGCCTGGTTTTGGTATCAGGGTGATGGTGGCTTCATAGAATGAGTTTGGGAGTATTCCCTCCTTTTCAATCTTCTGGAAGAGTTTGAGAAGGCCTGGTATGAGTTCTTCTTTGTATGTTTGGTAGAATTCCCCGGTGAAGCTGTCCGGTCCTGGACTTTTATTTGTAGGGAGGTTTTTAATTGCTATTTCTATTTCCTTTCTAGTGATCAGTTTGTTCAAATGGTCAGTTTCTTCTTGATTCAGTCTTGGTGGACAGTATGTTTCCAGAAACTTGTCCATCTCCTCTAGGTTATCCAGTTTGGTTCCATATAGTTTTTCATAATCTTCTCATATGATATTCTGTATTTCTAGGTTATTTGTTGTAATTTCTCCATTTTCCTTTCTTATTATGCTAATTTGTACTCTCTCTTTTTTCTTCTTTGTGAGTTGGGCCAGAGGTTTGTTGATTTTATTTACTTTTTCAAAAAACCAGCTTTTGGTTTGGTTGATTTTTTCTGTGGTCTTGTTAATCTCTATTGTTTTTATTTCCTCCCTAATCTTTATAATTTCCTTCCTTCTACTGCCTTTGGGGCTTTTTGTTCTTCTTTTTCTCATTCATTCAGGTGGTGGGTTAAATTGTTTATTTGAGATTGTTCTTCTTTTTTGAGGAAGGCCTGTATTGCTATAAAATTCCCTCTTAGCACTGCCTTTGCTGTGTCCCATAGATTTTGAGTGGTTGTGCTTTCATTGTCATTTGTCTTAAGGTATTTTTAATTTCAGCTTTGATTTCCTCATTGACCCATTGGTTTTTTAATAGCATATTGTTTAATCTCCATGCTTTCCTTTTTTTCTCCTTTGTTTGTCTGTTGTTGATTTCTAGTTTCATGGCATTGTGGTCAGTAAAGATGCTTGAGATAATTTTTATCTTCTTAAAATTGTTGAGGTTTCTTTTGTGCCCAAGTACATGATCAATCCTAGAAAATGTTCCATGTGCACTTGAAATGAATGTATATCCTATTTTTGGGGGGTGTAATACTCTGAAAATATCCACCAAATCTAATTTTTCTATTGTATTATCTAATTTCTCTGTTGCCTTATTTATTTTCTGTCTGGAAGATCAGTCTAGTGATGTTAATGTGGTGTTAAAATTTCCAACTATGATTGTATTCTCATCAATATCCCCCTTTATCTCTGTTAATAATTGTTCTCTGTAGATAGGTGCTCCTATATTGGGTGCATATATCTTAACGAGTGTAATATCCTCATCATGTATCACTCCTTTAATCATTATAAAATGTCCTTCTTTATTTTTCTTTATGGACTTTGTTTTAAAGTCTATTTTGTCTGAAATCAGTACTGCAACATCAGCTTTTTTGGCTTTTCCATTTGCATGGAATATCCTTTTCTATCCTTTCACTCTCAATCTATATGTGTCCTTCTCTCTAAAGTGGGTCTCTTGTATGCAGCATATTGAAGGTTCTTGCTTTATAATCCAGTCTGCCACTCTGTGTTTGACTGGAGCATTTAGTCCATTAACATTTACAGTAATTAATGATAGATGTGTGTTTATTGCCATTTTGAACTTATCTTTGCAGTTGAATTGGTTGTTCCTCTTTGTTCCTTTCTTCTTCCTTTTGTGGTTTGGTAATTTTCCTTTGTGTTATCATGTATTTTATTTAATTTTTGTGACTCCCTTTTACGTTTTTGGCTTGTGGTTACCCTTTCTTATAAATCTATTAGCCCATTACTATAACTGTTTTTTATTAAAGTGATAGTAACATGATCTCAAACCCATCCTACCGAGAACAAAAAATTTAAAAAAGAAAGAAAAAAAAATTCTACATTTCCCTGACTCCCTCTCCCACTCTCAATGATTTGTATGTCTTCTTTTATAATTTCGTGTTTATTTTATTTGTAAGTCATGAGTTATCACCTTTCCAGTTATGAGTTTCTCATTTCTGTAGCATCCTGCTCCTTTTCTATTTAGAGTAGACCTTTCAGTATTTCTTTTAGCATGGGTTTAGTGTTGCCAAACTCCTGCAGCTTTTTCTTATCTGTGAAATTCTTTATGTCTCCTTCTATCCTAAAGGATAGCCTTCCTGGATAAAGTATCCTAGGCTGCATCTTTTTTTCATTCAGGACTTTGAACATATCTTGCCACTCCCTTCTGGCCTGTAGTGTTTGTGTAGAGAAATCAGCTGAGAGCCTTGTGGGAGTTCCCTTGTAACTCACTCTTTGTTTTTCTCTTGCTGCCTTTAGGATCATTTCTTTATCCTTGACTCTGGCCGTCTTGATTATGATATGTCTTGGTGTGGGTATGTTTGGGTTCTTCCTGTTTGGGACCCTCTGAGCTTCCTGTACTTAGATATTTGATTCCTTCTTTAAGTTTGGGAAGTTTTCAGTCATGATTTCTTTAAAAACCTTTTCAATCCCCTTTGATCTTTCTTCCCCTTCTGGAACCCATATTATGTGAAGATTGGCACGCTTTATATTATCCCATAGGTCCCTTATGTTGCTTTCATTTGTTTTTATTTGTTTATCTTGTAGCACTTCTGATTGGGTGCTTTCTGTTGTCCTGTCTTCTAGGTCACTAATTCATTCCTCTGCATTATCTGAGGTGCTTTGCACAGCCTTTAGATCCATTCTCATCTCAGCCAATGAGTTTACCAGTTCTACTTGGCTCTTCTTTATAGTTTCGATTTCATTTTTGTCATATTTTATATCTCTAAACACTATCTCTTTTGGTTCCTTCAATTCTTTGATGACTCCTATTTTGAAATCTTGATCTAGTAGGCTATCGATGTCTATTTCATTGATTGTTCTTTCAGGGGATTTCTCTTGTTCTTTTAATTGGGAATGGTTTCTCTGCTTCTTCATCTTGGACGTTTTTGATTACTAATGATTCATTGTCAATACTAGTGATCAATCTGTTCAGTTTGTCAGTTTCTTCTTGATTCAGTATTGTAAGATTATATGTTACTAGAAATTTATTCTTTTCTTCTAGGTGTCCAATTTGTTGGCATATGACTGTTTATAGTATTCACTTATGATTTTTTGTATCTCTGTGATATAAGGTGTAGCTTCTTTCATTTCTAGTTTTGTTTATTTAAGTCCTTTCTCTGTTTTTCTTAATAAGCCTGGCTAAAGTTGTATCAATTTTGTTTATCTTTTCAAAACAACAGTTCTTGATTTCATTGATCTTTTCTTTTGGTCTCTGTTATTTATTTCTGCTCTGATCTTTATTATTTCCTTCTTCTGCTGACTTTGGGCTTTATTCTTTGTTTTCTAGTACCTTTATATGGAAGGTAAGGTTGTTTATTTGAAATTTTTCTTCTTTCTTGAGGTAGGCCTCTGTTGCTATAAATTTTGTTCTTAAAACTGCTTTTGGTGCTTCCCATAGATTTTGGAAAGTTGTATTTTTATTTTTCTCAAGATATTTTCTGATTTCCTCTTTGATTTCTTTGTTGACCCATTGGTTTTTTAGTAATATGTTGTTTAGTCTCTATGTGTTTGTGTTTTCCCATTTTTCTTCCTGTAATTGATTTCTAGTTTCATACTGTTGTGGTTCAAAAAATGCTTGATATAATTTTTATCCTCTTAAATTTGTTGATACTAGTTTTGTGGCATGTGATCTATTCTAGGAATGCTCCTTGTGTATTTGAAAAGAAATTGTTTTCTGTTGTTTTAAAATAGAAAGTGCTGTATATATCTATTAAGTCCAATTTGATTAATATGTCATTTAAGGCCACTGTTTTCTTATTGATTTTCTGTCTGGATGATCAGTCCATTGACGTAAGTGGGGTGTTACTATTATTGCATTACTGTCAATTTCTCCTTTTATGTCTGTTAGTATTTGCTAAATATAAAATATTTAGGTGCTCCAGTATTGGTTGTATATATGTTAATGAATGTTATGTCCTCCTCTTGTATTAAATCCCTTTATCATTATATAATGCCCTTCTTTGTTTTTTGTTATAGACTTTGTTTTAAAATCTACTTTGTCTGATATGAGTATTGCTACCCCAGATTTCTTTTCATCTCCATTTTCATGGAATATTATTTTCTATCCACTCACTTTCAGTCTCTGTGTGTCTTTAGCTCTGAACTGAGTCTCTTGTAGGCAGCATATAGATGGATCTTGTTTTTTGTCCCATCAGCCACCCTATGTCTTTTGATTGGAGCATTTAGTCCATTAACATTTAAAGTGATTATTTATAAGTATGTACTATTGCCATTTTATTATTGTTTTCTGGTTGTTTTTGTAGTTCTCCTCTATTCACTTCTTCTTTAGTTTCTTCCCTTCTAGTTTGCTGATTTTCATTAGTGTTATGTTTGTGCTCCTTTTTCTCTAATTTTTGTGTACCTATTTTATGTTTCTGATTTGTGGTTACCATGAGGTTCATATTTTTTTTTATGATCCACTGTATACTTACTTCACAAACACTATAAATTATAATGTTCATAATATAATAATTATCATGTTTATTATATAATAATTATACAAAATAATGTCCCCCTTTTGTTTAGCAAACACACACATTTCCACTAGTCTAACAAATCAACTATTTTTATTTTTTACATCAATTTCCAGTTTATTTCTATATGTACATATAATTTAAAATTTGTTCTAATTTTATACAAATACCATTTTGTATACTGTAAAACATTGGATGATAAACCTTTTACCTATTGCTATATGAGCATCATAAGTAGTTTTAATAATTTCATAATATTCAGTTAAGATAATCTGTGACTTATTCAACCATTTAAAAACTATTGTACATACAAAGTATTTTTAATTTTTCCTAATTATAAATGAAGCTGCCATGACTTTCATCTTACAGAAAACTTTCTCTGTATTTTGATATTTTCTTAGGACAAACTCACAAATATTTCACTATAATTTTCTTTCTTTTCTGGGGGGTTGGGGAAGGAGGTAATTAGGTTTATTTATTTACTGATTTATTTTAATGGAGGTACTTAGGATCATGGGGTTCATATTTTGATCTATAGCTATATCTACTTCTTTTAAACTGATAGTCATTTAATTCTACTACATTCTAAATGATATATATTTACTTATTCATCACATTTTGTTTTTGATTTTATACTTTATATTTTCATGAGTATCACTTTACTATTTATTGTAGTTAGAGTTGATTTTACAATTTTTGTCTTTTAACCTTTGTACTAGCTTATTTCCACTGCCTTTATTATGTCTTTGCCTTAACTAGTGGGATTTTTTCTTCTTTCTATATTGTCTTACTTCTTTTTGTAGCCTTTTCTTTTTCACTTCAAGAAGATCCTTCAACATTTATTGTCAGATCGGTCTAGTGGTGATGAGTATTTTTAGTTTTTGCTTGTCTGAGAAACTCTTTATCTTTCCTTCAATTCTGAATGATAACTATACTGGTTAGAGTATGCTAGGTTGTAGGTTTTTTCTTTCAACACTTTAACTATAACATGTCACTCTCATCTGGTCTGCAAAGTTCCTGCTGAAAAATCAACTGATAGCCTTCTGGGGGTTCCCTTGTATATGACTCTTTGTTCTTCTCTTGTTACCTTCAAAATTCTCTCCTTATATTTAACTTGTCATTTTAATTATATGTCTTGTGTGTCTCTTTGGGTCCATCTTGTTTGGGACTCTGTGCATTCTTATCTAGATATCTGTTTCCTCTTCTAAGAAGAGGAAAGAAGTTATAGTTAGAGAAGTTAGAGAAGTTCTCAGCCATAATTTCTTCAAATGCATTTTCTACCCCTTTCTCTCTCTCTCCTTCTTTTGGGGCTCCTATAATATAAATGTTAGTATGCTTGATTATTTCTTAGAAATCTTCTAAACTACCCTCATTTTTTAAAATTTATTTTTCTTTTTGCTATTATGATTGGGTGATTTCCACTATTCTATCTTCCAGATTGATTATGCTTTCTTCTGTATTACCTAGTCTGCTGTTAATTCCTTCTAGTGTGTTTTCCTTTCAACTATTGTATTCTTCAGCTCTGACTGGTTCTTTTTTATATTTTCTAATTTTTGTTGAAGTTCTCACTCTATTTATGTATTCTTTTCCTAGTTCAGTTAGCATTCTTATTACTATTGGTTTGAACTGTTTGTCAGGTAAATTATTTACCTTTGTTTCATTAGGGTTTTTTTTCAGGAGTTTTATTTTGTTTTCTCATTTGAAACATATTCCACTATCTTCTCATGTTGTTTAACTTTCTCTGTCTCTATGAAATTAGGTAAAACGGTTACCTATCCTGGTCTTGAATGTGTATCCTTGTGTGGAAGCATTCTTATGAGGTCTGTGTGTGTTCAGTGGCTTTGGTATGAGAAGTGGACCTGAAGTGAGCAGAGGCTGTATCTTCCCCTGGAGTGCACTGAGAGCTCCTGTCTTGGTGGAAGGTAGGGCCGGATTCAGAGTGGCTGGAGCCAGAGCTGGATGTTAGCTGGAGATTCTCCCAGGCTCAATGGTAGTCAACACACTATTTGGGGTGGGGCTGGGGTCCAAGGGGCTCTAGAAGGAATCCTGAGGGAATTGGGCTTCTCCCGTGTGCTGGCAGTCTGTCTCTGCCTTTGTTGGGGGTGTGGTTGGGATCTGAGGGCTTGATTCTGCACCTGTGAGCTGATTCTTTTTCCTCAGTGTGCAAACCTTGGCTAGAGGCTGGACTGAGGCAGGAAAGGTTGTAGCTTTACTACTGAGCTGCTTATGCTCCTTTCCCAGTGTTTCATGCATGTGCATGCTGGCATCAATTGTCTGCCCTGGCCAGAGGCAGAGTCAGGGACTAAGCTGATTCTGATCCCTCACAAGTGCCCATGAACACACACACACCCACACTGGCAAGGGCTGTATCTGCCTTGGCCAGAGGCAGAACTGAGGCTTGAGCTGGCTTTATTCCCTTCAGGCATGCATGATCATTGGAAACGCTGCCTCCAACTTATGTGGAGCAGTGGTGGAGCAGGATGGGCTGGAGCAGGAGCTTGGTGCAGTCTGGGGTGTGCACTGGGGCAGTCCTGGCTGGTCAGCCAGAGTGCAAGTCCGTTTTCAATCTGCTGCCTCCTCTATGCTGGGACTGGGAATAAGCAAATTGTGTGCATGTATTCTTCAAGAGTGGAGTCTTGGTTTCTTATAGCCTTCCAGTAAGCCCCACTGGTTTCCAAACCAGCTAAGGGGGCTCTTTTCCCAGTGCTGGACCTCAGGGTTAGGGTGCCTAATATGTGGCTTGAAACCCTTGCTCTCCAGGGAGAATCCCCAAGCCTGTGATTTCCCCCTCCTCTTCTGGGTCACCCATTAGGGGTGTGGGACCCAACTATCTCACTTCTTCTCCCTTCCTACGAGACTGAGTGTGGTTCTTTATTTACAGCCATGGTTGTAAAAGAGCTGTTCTACTAATCTCTGGGTCATACTCTGTGAGAGTTGTTCTATATGTAGTTGTAGTTTTGATATATATATATCTGAGGGGAGGTGAGTTCAGGGTCTTCTTACTCCACCATCTTGATTCCCTAGAAAATCCATTGTTTAACTCACCCTTACAATAGTAGCTCTTGTAATTGCTTGCTATTTCTATAAATAAGTTATCTTCAGTTCTCTTTTATAGTCTTCTTTCTAATGGGTCTGAGACCTACCTGTTACCACAAATTCGCTACTAATATACTACCTTCCTGCCATAACTCTTTCTTAGACCTATTACATACTATTCTGGGATCCTATTAGTGTGGAGAAGTAGAGAACTACCAACCAGTGTTAAAGAAAGCATGGGTCTAGATAGCTGCAATATACTCAAGGTCAGGGCTGCAGAGATTTGCACTCTCTGACTTTAGCACCAATTTATCACATCACATCAAGTGCCTTGTCTTATACCACAGCAGTTTCCCCACTTACCACATGAAAATTTTTTTTTCCTGATAGCAACAATATATAAGTAACTTAAAATTTACTTTTTAATAACAAGAACAATGTTTCCATGTCATGAGGGTCATTTAGGATCTCCAGATGGTTACCACTATCTCTGAAAATATGACTAGAAGGAAAAAGTACAGGAGGTATTTAGGATAGATCCTGAGGAGAACTTCTGGAGTATCAGGGCATTACCCTTTATGCCTCTCTAATTAGGCTATATAGACATAGTTAGCATTAATTTATAACTCAACCTTTGGTGGGATTTCTCAGTGGGCTTTTTGTCAGACCTATCTTGCTTTCTCTCACTGCAATCTTTTGGTTTTAGCTACAAATAGTTATTAATCTGGAAGCCTTCACACTGGAAGAGGAGGCATGAGGCAACACAATGAGTGGGCAGAATCTCTCATCTGTCATCCAATCCAAGTTACCATCTTTTTAATCCAATATAACATATTTTGGAAATGATTTGTAAGAGAAGTAATGCTAGCTAGAGTGGACAATAACATGGTTCTGTACTCTTTCTCCTTTGTTATTCCTCTTCCCCAGCAGAAACTATGTCCTCTTCTCCCCCTGGAATGCTGAGCACAAAGTTTTACCCATAGAAGAGGTATAAGAAAACCATGAATGGGAAATAATTGATGAGGTCTCCTTGTGATCCCATAGACCTTGATTTTTAGCTATATTTTCTTTTCTCCTGATTCATATTTTTTTGGTTGGGAAAAAAGTTCTTATGCAGATAGTTCTCTCTTTTTTTCTTTTGTGATATCACCTTCTCATTCTGCCTCACTTACCAAGAGTTACAAACAGACTTCTTGTGCCTGATCCCTCATTACTTTATGTCTTGGACACTTCATCATTTCACTGTTTGAACTGTGGGTTGCAAGGTTTCAAATCAACAGTAATACCTGATTTTGACTAGTTCCTATTCATTGTGCTCAACTTTCCTCAAGAGCTCTGGCAGCCCCACTCTCAATCTCTGTAAAATTGTGATCTTTCACTGCTTTTGTCTGATCTCCTCTTTGTGCTAGTGTCTTTCATTTGAGTTTCGTATTTTGGTCTCTTGTTTCATTTTTTGCCTCTCTTTTTTTCTTTTAGTCATTAATCTCTCTGTTCCTCTGCTGTGAGTGCTTCAGCACCCATCAGAGGGGCCTCTGTATATTTTGGTCTAGTAGAAATACCATCAGCAGTTAGGAAGCCCAGCAGTGGCTTTACTCATGTTATGTCCTTAGTCTAGCATGTACTCATAACTCTCTACCATTCAAGATCTTATTCATTCTTTAAGACCTAAATACCATTTCCACCAAGAAGTCTTCCAGCATGGGCTAGAAGACCTGAATTCACAACTTGTTTTTTAAATTTCAGCTCATTCTAGATGAGTGACCTCAAGAAAGTCACTTGACCTCTCTAAGCCATCATGTCCTATCTTTGGCTACAAAATGAAGGCAACTAGCGTACATTGTAGATTTGCTCTTGCAAATCTAATCCAGTAACAAATTCTGCCATCAAAACATTGAAAAATCTGACCAGTTCCCATCACCTCTATTGCTACCAGCTTGATGTGAGCCACCATTATCTATCACCTGAATTATTTATTACATAATCCTCCTCTTGCTCAGATGCCACTTGCTCAGTGGGGCCTTTTTGCTGATTAATTGTATTTAAATTTTCACATCAAATTCCAGGTTTATTTTCCCTATAGCAACTATTAAATTATCATAATTTACTTATATTTTATCTGCTTTCCCTCACTTGAATGTAAGTTTTAGGAGGGTAGGGATTTTTGACTCTTTGTTTCACTGCTAAATTGGCAAACACTACTTAGTTCACAGTATGTCCTCAATATTTATTTAATGAATGAACACTTACCTTACAGATTTATTGTGAGAATCAAATGAAATAATATATATGAAAGTGTTTTTGTAAGATTAAACATTATAAATGTGTTATTTTTATTGTTTCCCTCAATTGGAATTTACCATTGCTTATCCAAAGCTCATATCTGTTACTAGGATCTTTGTAGCATTTACTTCTTTGCCTTTGGTGGGTGGAGGAGGGGGCGGGACTTAGTTATTTAGGTGTCTGTATCATAGTTTTTCTCTTTGGAAAAAGTGAGGGCTCAGTGTCTCAAACTCAGGCTGGAATTCTTGGTGTCACAGCTAGGTTGGGAATTACTAACTTGTGATGTAAGATAAGAAATGTAATGTAAAGATATGAAAATGTAAATGTAGAGATAAGAAATATCTGAAAGAAAATACTCAGGAGTGAAATTGGAAGTGAGATCCCAAGCAGACAATCCAGCTGGTGCAGACTATACCAAGAATAAGAAATCAGTTACCAGGCAACAGTATGGAAATCATAAGATCAGAGTGAGAAAAGTAGGTTTGCTGAGTGAGAAAAGAGAAGGAAAGGTAGAGTATAAAGCCTGGAGAGGTTTCTGAGGTATTGTTGCAAAGCTACACAGATATACTGTATGTTACCTTTGGCCTTGCCTATAGAAGCTCTTCACAGTTCTGATCTGGTTCAGATACCACCTCTCTGTAATCTGTGCTATAGGTTGAATAAGACCATTGTTTCCCTGGGGACACTAAGTGGAAGGCTTGGAAAGTCTTTGGAACATCATGAAGACGGGAGACATAGCACCATGATGGCTTTTCTGGGTGTATTCCACTGAACCACATATAAGAGCTGGCCAAGTCATTGCATGCTTAACCACTCCTTTAAAAGATATTCCAGTTTTCTGGATTATCCCAATGAATCTTTGAGAAAGAACAGAATCTAGAGGAAAGGAATGAGGCATAGAAATGCCTGTAAGTCAGCTCTAGAGTCAGAAGGCAACTAGTTTGATGATTGCTGTAATCTTGAAGGGCACAGGGGAGTTAATGGTCATCCAGCTTTGAGCACTAACTTCAAATTTGAGCTGGTAATTCATATCTATTTAAAGGAGGACCAAGTGTCATCTTGTTCCCTCTCAAGGTTTAGTATTCGTCAACATACTCCTTATCCTAACCCCTATTCCAGAAGACATAATGTAGGTCCTTGTGGGAAACCTGGTTTGCTCAGGGAATGATCAGCTACCAGAATGTCACTTGTGGTAGTCATTTTGGGGAAAGCTGCTATTTTTATAGAAAGACATCTTTTGTCTGGAAGAGTGTACCAATGTAAATTAATTAGTAGAAGTATCACTGGGAGGTATAGTAGTGTTGCGATTCTTCAAAAGACCCAGCTGATATGCTCAAAACCCAGAGGAGAGTATGGATAGAAATGAGGTAGCTTGGTTGTCCATGGGGGTAGAAGAGCACTTTGACAGACAGGATAAGAGTAAGCAGAAATGAATGATGTCTTACCCGCCTGGAATAAGAGGTCAGAGATTAAAATCCAGTAACGCTCGAGGGATACTAAGAGTTAGGGAAGGTTTTAGTAAACTTTCAGTCCACACAGGTGCCACAGATTGTGATATAATGTAGGGTGATGTTTCTGATTTGCAGCCACCATAAGTCCCTGAGAGCCATACTCACTGTTATAAATGAGATTATTTGACTCAATAGAATGGCATTGTGGAATGCCTAGATATAGGCTTCCTCTTTCATAATATATATTGTTTGATAGTTTTTAGATTCTCTGACTCCAAGTACTGTCTCTTGTATAAACCTGAATATTTAGGTGATTCTGCTATGTATTGGTATGCCTCTTATTCATGCTAAACTTTAAGCAAACATGCAGGAGTAATACAAAATTTTCTATGACTACATGACAATCTCTGTCTCATCATCTTCAGATTCTAGGAGAGGACATCAGGGAGATTGTCAGTGGAGAAAACTGAAGAATAAACCATCCATCAGCAATATTGACCAAATCCAAGAATTGCTGAGTATATTTAATTGAATAGGATGAAAAGCCCTCACTTCAGAATTACTGATATCCTTTCAATATCATGCAGAACCTGTGACAGATAAGATGTGGCTCAGAAATTCCACCTCAGGACTAGCAAATATGTATTTCCTCTGGTTGGCTCAGAAAAGATGCTAGCATAAGTAGTTAAAAATAACTTAAATCAGGTATTCAAGGGATTTTGAGTTTGAAATGACAAACAGGAAACTATTCAAATATACCTTGTATCAAGAGGAGGCATTTTTAAAAAACATGGAACTCATCAAGGCTAGAAAATAGCTGGAGTGTGACACAGATTGTTATTAGCATACTTCTCTTGGTGAAGATCTATTGGGAAGACTGTCTTCCAATCATCATTTTTCTTCTTATGTACAAGATGGCAAGTGCATTGAGGTCCAGTTTGGTCAAGGACAGTTCACTGTGGAGTTCCTACAGGAGGTGAGATCCCAGAAGTGTTAGTAGAAGTGGAGTTGCCTGCATACTAAACATGGAGCCACTTATCAGCGAGGTAGAAAGACCCTGGACTATAAATTGGGATGTAGATCATTGGCTTCAGGAGTGAGAAGTACGTTCACTTGGCAGAAAGTTGAGCCTAAGATGCTAAAATTACTGCTCAGTCTTTTTTTTTTTTTTTTTTAGGTGAGAGCAAGTTTATTTAGAGAGATACACACTCCATAGGCAGAGTGGAGTCTGTCTCATTCAGAAGGGAAAATGGCTTAGGAGATACATACTCCATGGGCAGAATATGGGCCATCTCAGAAAGGTGAGAAGGAGAGAGATTGAGAGGTGTGGGGGTGTTTAGTTTTAAGTAAAAGTAGATACACACTCCATAGACAGAATGCAGGCCATCTCAGAAGGTGAGAGAGAGTGACCACGAGGTGCGGAGTTGTTAGGTTTTATGGGCTAATAATTGCATATGCTATTGAGTAGGAGGATTATTCCAACTATTTTGGGGAAAGGGCAAGGATTTCCAGGAAACACCCCCACCACCTACTTTTTGACCTTTTATGGTCAGCCTAGGAACTGTCATGGTGCCTGTGGGTGTGCCATGAGGTTCAAAGTCTACTGGAAGTCTAATATTCCACCATGTTGGTTTTAACCAGTTTGTCCTGTCCTCAACTACTGTGTCATTTCTTCAGTGATTGTGCCCTGCCCCCTTCCCTCCTATCTCAAATCCCCGGTATCACCATTAAAAAATAAAATGAAATAAAACAGATATGCTTAAAATGTTTAAAATGTCTAAGTTACAATTTTTTTTTAGAAAAAAAATTAGGGTATAGTTAACTTAAGGTAGGATCAGGATTAACCCAAGTCTCCAGATTCCTGTAACAATGGTTTTTCCACTCATTAAATTTTATGCTTAAGCTAAAAATCAATAGGCCCTGGAAAAATACCAGATCATCCTTGTAACATTTAAAAAATTTTTTCAGCTGTTTTAAAGATTCTATTGCTTTTTCTCTGGCTTTCAGCTTGTTCTGGCTCAGGGATGTGCCTCTAGAGTGGGGAACACATTGTGTAGTAAGCCTAGAACTTATTTCCTGGTCATTATTTGGGATCTGCTTCTACTTTCCTCTCTAATTTTGTTATGACGTTGCCTTAGAGAAATCCTACTAGGTCTTGGGGTGGCCTCCATTTTCAGTGAAAGACTATGAACCACTGAAGAGGCAGCTATGATGGTTTTATTTCTCCCTTACTTGTTACTTAAATTTCTTCCTATGTAGGTGTCTAGGTCCACACATCTGCCCTTTTTTCCTCTGGAGCTACAAATCCAAATATTTCCTTTGGTCTCCATCACAAGGAAAGTATGCCACTTAAAAGGTCTGAGGGAAAAGATATTCTAGGAAGGTGTGTCTATAGACCTATATTAATGTGACTAGGAGCACTGAGTACAGCAACCTTTCTTGAGAAAAGTCAAAATACCATTTGAGTATTTTCTTCCCATGGGCCAAATCCTGGATATTATTACTTTTTTCTACCCCCTTCTTTACTACATTAGTGCTTATTTCTTGTTTTTGCCACTGGTCCTATCTCTTCAGTTCTAATTCTGTGTCTCTGATCTACCTTGGGCTTAGAAACCAGAAAACCAAAGAATCAGAGACTATTTTTCTGAAATGGATTTTAGAGATCTCTGTGCTGAAACTCTTCATATTCTAGTTAAGGAAACCTAGGCTCAGGGAGATAAAAGTCTCATTCAAGATCATAGAGCTTGTCAATAGCACTACTTGAGCTTGTACCAAGATCTTCTGAAATTAGATTCAATGCTTTTTCCACTACATTCTGCATAAGTATTGGGTTAGTTAACGGATAATAGGTGTACAGGAAAAGGAAAGTTTGGAGGCAGGAAACATCTAGAATGAGTGAAAGATAAATGGGACCATTTGAATTGACACTTAAAATATGTGCTGATACTTTACAATTTAAATATTAAATACTAGATTAAGGAATGAGATAATGATGAGGAAGATGAAAGGCTGAGGATGACGGTACAAGAATCAGTATTTTTGTGAAACCAGTGAATGGAGTGGAGTGATCTGAATGATGTCTACTGCCTACAACTGTATCTGGCTTGGGACTGAAAGATGGATTTGGGGGTCTCATTAAGAATGAAGTTTCTGAGAATTTTATGAAACGGGCAGTGAACTTTGTTCTATAATACCCTTGTGAGGGTCAAGATTTGAACAACAGTGGAATTAATGAGAACCCATGGTGGTTAAGTTGGGGTGATTATGGTCTCTTTTAAATCTTGTGGTATTTCTTACTGGTGTTTTGTTATAAATGTATGTTGTGTGATGCTAGCTATTAAAGATTTGCTGTACATTCCAGGTACCAGACACTGGATGGAGCAGCATAACACAGTGCTAGACCTCTAGCCTACCAAATGTCAAAAGTTATGAGCTTTTAACCACTAGGTCCTAAAAATTAAAGAAAAAAAAAGAAAAATTTAAAAGAGAAAAAAGTTATGAGCTTAGCCCAAACAGCTTGCAAAAGGGGGTATGAGCCAATTGCAGAGCTTAGATTAGAGTTTAGGACTGCTAACACAGACTTTTATAATTTCTTTCCTAAACCACTTGTTTGTGATTCCTCTGGAGACCTTATCTGTGATTAATGCTAGTAGTGGGGGGAATCACTGAGTACTTGCAATATCTCAGTCCCCAGGGATTGTCATAGAGAAATGAAAAGGCCATTAATAGGAGAACAGAGCACTCCAGATTTCAGATCTTCAAGTGCCTGTCCATAAGTCACTGTAGCCCACTCCCTAAAGCCACATCACTAGCAGAGCCACTAGTCACATGGGAGCTCATTTCTAGTAGCCTAGTCTCTCTTCAAGATGATAAGTGTGCATAAGAATAAGCACTTATTCTCCCAAATCCCCAGTGATATGGAAGTAAGAAAACAGAAAATTAGGGCTTTGTTCTTTTAGCCAAAGTCCCAGTCCTTAAAGCCTCACTATTGTTAGGAAGACTGTCATTGGGAAGGATTGAAGAGTTGATCATGGCCTCTAATGAAATAAAGAGGGATGGTTGGCTTTTGTTCATATCATTCATTTTATGATCCTGTCTCCAGTGCAATTGTGACAGAGTTTAATCACAAAACATATTTCAGGATGCCAGCAAAAAATCAGACCTCAGCCAGAGGAAAGTAAATGAGGGATAGTGAGTGTGCTTAAAACCATATCAAAAGAGGGAGACACAAATGGAGTCAGGATATTTAGTCTGGAAAGGAACAAGATGGGCAGACTTAGGGGTACCATGATCACTTTCTTTCAATCTCTGAAGGTCTTTAAATCTCAAAGACTGATAAGCAGACTTTGTATTGTGGGTCCAAAGGACAATGCTAAAACAATGCTTATGTGTGTTCTGGGATGGAGTGGCTAGGGTTGCTCTACTCTGGCTTCTCCTCAATGGAGAAAACTCGTGGTTTCTCGGGGATCTATTTGAACTCAAACTACAAAATACAGTTTGTGATGAGCAACATAGTCAATATAAACTGATCACTTGCTGATTGGCTTAACTTCACTCTTTCAGAACAAAAACAAGCTGGAATGACATTAGGAACTGGTTGATAAGTTCCCCACCAAGGTGAATCCCACCCAGGGCTAAGGGCATGTGTGTTCATGTAAATACAGGAGATTGCAAGCACTTTCAATACCACAGTAAATTGGCAAAAGTAAAAGCTAATTCTATTCACCTTTGCTTTCAGAGGGTAACTCTGGAAGGAAATTGGATCCCCAAAGTAAATAAAGAGCAAGCCAAGGGGCATCTGAAAACGTTTGTTTTAAAAAAAGAAAAAAACCCACTCTTCTCGACCTACTAATTCATTTTTCACATTTGTCTCCACTGAGAAGGCTGTGAACAGAGGCTAGACCATGAATTGTAGCACTCACCAGTTTTAGTCTAATTCACCAGTCTTTTCACTTAATTAAATGAAATAGGAAACTCCTAATCATTCCTTCACACAAAGGAGCTGAAGTAGTGGGCTGATATTCTCTTCTTTGTCCAAGACTCAGGACCTTAGATTTCTGGGTGAGTTCTGTCCACTTGGCCTGATGGGTGGCTCATATGGTCTTGCCTCTGGAATAATATTAAGCAGCAGCAGCAGCAGTAGCAGCTAACATATAATGAACACTGGATTTGTTCTAACTAGTGGTCTAAATACTGTCTCCTTAAATCCTTGGAGCAATTCTGAGGTACGTGCTATCATTATCCCAATTTTCCAGGCACAGAGGAGTTAAATGACAAAAGGCACACAAAAAGTAAATGGCAGAACCTATATTCAAACCCAGTTAGTTATGCTTTTAATCACTGTACAGTATCTCTGCAG
The DNA here is from genome assembly GCF_009834535.1 of Camelus ferus. Classification (NCBI taxonomy): domain Eukaryota; kingdom Metazoa; phylum Chordata; class Mammalia; order Artiodactyla; family Camelidae; genus Camelus; species Camelus ferus. The sequence continues at coordinate 76,040,914 of NC_045732.1, read as the reverse complement.
GGTACTTCTCTATGTGTTGTCACATACCCTGCTCCAAGGTAGCTGGATTTCCTAGTCAAAAAATGGGATTTATTCATTGGGTCTTTGTGGTCCCTGTGTGGAACACTGAGGGAATGTCAAATATCCCTGTGTTTGCCTGGCCTTAGACCAGAGGATCAGCGATCTAAGGATGGGAACGTAAATTCAGGTCCCTCCCTCACTTGTGCTTCCATAATACAAGCAACAATTCCTGTCTCCACATCCTACTGCATTAGAGATTTCTGACTCCTCTAGTGAAAAGAACACTACCTCTCTTTTTCTCTTAGCATTTTTCTCTTGCTTTGTCTTCCTCTATTGCTGTCAGCTCTTGCTGTCTCTTGGCCTCCAGTTTTCTGTTTAATTTCCTCTTCTTACTCCCTTCCTTTTTGTCTGTTCTCATTGTCTTCTTCCTGTTCATCCTTTCTTTCCTGATTTTCCCTCCAATCATTTTCTAATTACCTCTCCCCTTCCTTCCTTCCTTCCTTCCTTCCTTCCTTCCTTCCTTCCTTCCTTCCTTTCCTTTCCTTTCCTTTCTTTCCTTCTTTCCTTCTTTCCCCCTTCTTTACTGTATCTCCCTTTCATTTCATACCACTTCCCCTAATTCTCTTATACACCAGATTCTTTCCAAATGGGACAGAAATGGAGAAAGATGGGATTTGGTATCCAGTGTATTAGACCAAACTTCCCAACTCTCCCTGTGCATACACAGAGAAAGTTATGAAGCTTGGCTGAGCCCTAGTTCCTTGGGAAAGCATCCTCCCCCACATTGTTTCCTTCTTAGCAATCAATGGGTGTCTTTTAAATGAGACTGAACAGTTGAGAGAGATTTGCATTAAACCTTTTTGGGCTGCAAGCCCTGTGCTTGCCTAGTCTGGAGACAGAACAAAGAGACCAGAGTTAGTGACAGAGACACCAATGGTTTTATGGATAAGGGGATCTTACATGTCTGAAGCAAGGTCCTGGAGCAACACCCTACCATGTGTGGCAGAGACAAGCAGGACATGGTGAAAGTCTTCACTTGGGAGTGGGGGTGGGGGGATTATAGGGGAAATTGACTTCAGGTTGGCTCATCGGTTGCCAGGGAAACCAACAGAAGGGCTTACCTCTCACCACCCCTTTGATAAGCTATCATAGTAATGATGTTTTGATATAAAAGTTAGAATGATCCCTAGCTGGGGACAGAGGCAAGTATATAGGCATTTACTGATTAGGCTCTATGGTTAAGAGGGAAGGTCAGTCATGTGATTACGGTGTAGGTGAGGCAGGGACTGATTGAGCAGGGGATGTACAAGAGAACAGCCATCTTGAGTGGCCTGATCATACAAACCTCCTATCTTCTTCAGACAGCACAGAAAACTTGCCTCTTGTTACCATTGGGCACCTTTAGTCAGATGCTTTTTGCTTGGCCCTACAGTCAGAGTTCCTAGTTAGAGCAGAGAGAAAATTCAGAATTTGTTTGGTACCAAGCCCTCACTGTACAAGAGAGTGACCAAGAGGGAAAAAAAAGTCTTGTTCAAGGCACTCAGCAAGTCAGGGGCAGAGATCCAGAAATCAAGCCTTCCCATCTCAGCCCAATACTTTTTATTATAGCCACTTTACTTTCTACCTACGGTGGCTTCATTCTTCTCTTGCAACTAGAGCGGTCTTCTGCCAATTGACTTTATCACCATTATCTCTCTTCTCCTTTTTCTCTTGTAGTCTGAGCCCCCTGTTTTTATTCTACATAACTATCTTACAAGTTTACAGTTAAATTGCTTTAGAAAGTTGTCCTATGTCTAACTATGTCCTGCCTGGAATATTGGAATCAAATGTAATTGTGGTCTCCCCCATTAATTAATTAATTTTGTTTTATGTACTCTGAGGTAGGGCAGTATTTCTCCAGCCAATGAATCTGGCAGTATATCTGAAAGGACAAGTCTTTAGGGGGCATGTTCTGCATTCTGAAGTGTTGTCTCTTCTTCTTGAAGCATGAAAATGGCTCCAAGGGAAGCCTGCGCTCTAGATGATAGCCCAACTATTTAAAACATAACTCTAGTTTCAGCATGTCATTTGCTGATTAAGCTTGGAAGTAAATTGTGTATTTTGACTATAGCTTTGATTATTATTAAATGATATTCATAGTTTCTTCTGAAAATGGAATGTTTGTGGATGTGTGAAGTGGCCTTGAGTATAATTTGTGCCTGTGAAGGGGAGCACTATATTAAGCCGAAGGGATGGCTCTGGAAAATGGGAGGCCAACAAGATATAAATTACATCTGGGCCAGGACCCAGGACAGGATGAATATAGTGAATATGCTATAAATGGAGTAGCTGTGTTCCCTACCTCTCTATAAGAAAAAAAGGAATCATGTAATGTACAGCACAGGAAGTATAACCAGTGTCTTATCATAACTTTTTTTTTTTAACATTTTTTATTGATTTATAATCATTTTACAATGTTGTGTCAAATTCCAGTGTTCAGCACAATTTTTCAGTCATTCATGGACATACACACACTCATTGTCACACTTTTTTCTCTGTGAGTTATCATAACATTTTGTGTATATTTCCCTGTGCTATACAGTATAATCTTGTTTGTCTATTCTACAATTTTGAAATCCCAGTCTATCTCTTCCCACTCTCCACCCCCCTGGCAACCACAAGTCTGTATTCTCTGTCTATGAGTCTATTTCTGTCCTGTATTTACGCTTTGTTTTTGTTTGTTTGTTTGTTTGTTTGTTTTTGTTTTTGTTTTTTAGATTCCACATATGAGCGATCTCATATGGTATTTTTCTTTCTCTTTCTGGCTTACTTCACTTAGAATGACATTCTCCAGGAGCATCCATGTTGCTGCAAATGGCATTATGTTGTCGGGTTTTATGGCTAAGTAGTATTCCATTGTATAAATATACCACCTCTTCTTTATCCAGTCACCTTTCGATGGACATTTAGGCTGTTTCCATGTTTTGGCTATTGTAAATAGTGCTGCTATGAACATTGGGGTGCAGGTGTCATCCTGAAGTAGGGTTCCTTCTGGATACAAGCCCAGGAGTGGTATTCCTGGGTCATATGGTAAGTCTATTCCTAGTCTTTTGAGGAATCTCCACACTGTTTTCCATAGTGGCTGCACCAAACTGCATTCCCACCAGCAGTGTAGAAGGGTTCCCCTTTCTCCACAGCCTCTCCAGCATTTGTCATTTCTGGATTTTTGAATGATGGCCATTCTGACTGGTGTGAGGTGATACCTCATTTTAGTTTTGACTGTGGCATCGGGAGGGGCAGTGACCCGCCCGCCCACAGCAGAGGAGAGCTGCACCTGACCCAGTGTTAGGAGGAGGTGTGATCTGCTTGCCGACAGGTATTGGGAGCAGCACAGAAGAGGGTGCCAACGGAGGGCCTCTGGAAACAAGAAGCCGAGCTTCCAAAACAGGACGAAGACAGAAAGACTTCACATTAAAAGCACAGAGACTCCAGGAGAACACCTGACAACCCCCCCACCCTTTTTTTTTTTTTATCTGTTTTTACCTGTTCTATTTTCTATTACCCTCTTAATTTTTACTTCTTAATTCATTTCTATTTCTCTTGGGTTTTGATGTCCTGTTATTGATTAGACACAGGTTGCAAACACATCTTTTCATCTTCCCCCCCTTTTTTTTAAAAGGTTTTAAAAGGACGTCTCAACCCGATTGATACTCTGCTTCAACTCACTCTTCAATTATTCATTATACACTGTTTTCAAACCCTCTTTCTCCCTTCTTTTCAAATTCTTTCTCTCTCTCTCTTATTTTTTTTTCTTTTTTTCCTAAGTTCTATTCCTAAATAGGCATCAGATAGATAAAATCCTTAAGGTCCAAAATAGACAACTGATACTCCATAAACCACAGTGCCAGAGAGGTATGAGCAAGATGAAGAAGCAGAGAAACCTTTCCCAATTAAAATGCAAATCAAAACTTATCATAACTTTAAATGGAGTATAATCTATAAAAATATTGAATCACAATAGTTTATACTTGAAACTAATATAACATTGTAAATCAACTGTACTTCAATTTAGAAAAAGAAAACATAAATTTTTAAAATAAAAATAAAAAAAAAATAGTGCCATAGACTGCAATAACCAGCCTCATTATAGTATACATACATCAAGTCCTATGTGGGCTTTGTTGGTATTAGCTTTGCTATTGGTATGTTCTACTGGATTCAGGTATGCTGGATTGGAGTGGGCATTGTTTGAATTTACTGTGATGATGGGGTGCTTGATAGGCTAGAATGGACTTTGCTACCCTGGAGAAGTCTGCCCTGTGCTCTATTTGAGGTATGCTGGAGTGGGTGGGCTAGTCTGGGCTGCAATGAGGTAAACAGGACTGACAGAATGACGAGAAAAGAAACTTAGCAGTCAAATAACTTCACTTCTCTGAGTATCACTTTCCAACTTGGCAACTCTAGGTGTGATGAAATTCATCCATTCATACCAAATCTGTTCAGTGAGCACCATCTGAGTAACAGGCTCCTTTTCTATGTACTGAGGATATAGAGATAACAAAACAGGGATACTGCCCTTCAGGAGCGCTTGGGTCATGTGGGAAGGCAGAAAGGTAAACAGACTGTTATAGAAAAAAATGCAAAGTGAGTGTATTAGGTAATATCACTCATCTCCAAATCTCAGTCACTTAACCCCAAAAAAGTTTATTTCTCATTGATGCAAAGTCTGTTGTAGATCCAGGCAACTCTCCAGGGCAGTTGATCTCCATATGTTGGCTCATCATTCCAGGCTGTTTCAATCTTAAATTAGCTCCATATCAACATATGTTTCCATGGTGACCATGGCAGAGAGAGTCTTGTATTGGACATTAATTGTTCCAGCCAGAGAGTGACACATATTTCCTTCTGCAACCAAAACCAGTCATATGGTGCCTCCCCACTTTAAGTGGGCAGGGGAGTGGAAGTACCATCATCCTATGTTCCTGGAAGGGGAAAAGAGTTGGGTATTGGAACATTTGTAACCTGCCACAGGTAAGGATAATCCTGATGTGAGAGCCCAGCATGAGTGAATGTCAGAGACCTCTAAGGACTCTCCGTAAGCTTTGGAGTTTGGAGAGTCTGCTATCATCTTCAATGATGCCTGAAGGGATGGGCTTTATACCTATACCTAGCATATTCTCTGTGAAGAAATAGTACAAATGAGAATTTTTAAAGGGGCTTTCCTATGATTGTACCAAGTGTACTTTCTTGGAAGCAACAAGTTGGCCATCATTTGGAGTACTGCACGGGACTCTCTCTGAGCTAAGGCAACAGACTTTCATGACAATCTGCTTTTCTACTTTCTTTGGACCAGATGCAGTGACTGAAGTGAAGACTGACATCTATGTGACCAGTTTTGGCCCCGTGTCAGACACTGACATGGTAAGTATAATTTCTGCAAAGGTAAAAGTGAAAAATGATGCAATAGATCAAAGAAAATAAATTGGGGTTTTCCTCTGGCAGGGCTTTGGATCTATGTTCTAAGGAGAAGTCTTATCTCATGAATTCCCTACCCTCACCACCCTACACTTAGCCAAATCCATCTTTTGCCCTGCTCTCCCAACCTGTTCACTTATCAAGCATATATCCCCCATCAGGAGTACCCTTCCCTTCTTTCTGCAACATATCTTTTGAAATTCAGCTTGGCTCCCTATCCCCAATTAAACTTTCTCTGACCTCTTGATTCACATTTTGCTGGCACCACATACATATTAGCCCAGACAGGTCATGTGAGGAGTGCACTGTGGTGGGAACTTTCAGTCTAGCTACTGGTAGTGTCATCCAAGAAGTCCATTCTTTGTAAACAGGCTCTATTCACCTGGGAAGTGGACAGACCCAGGTAATGCAAAGTGTTGAAAGGAAGAGTCAAACCTACTTCTAGAAACTGGTCCTTCTAGAAATGTAAGGAGGAGGAGAGCTACAGAGCAGATTTAAGGCATAGGGCAGGGCACAGCAGAGCTAGGCAGGGGATGACTCATGAGCCATCTGCAAACACTTCACCTTCTCCTACTGTTCTCCCTTGCTGCCAAGGCAAAGAATCTATGGAGAGTTGAGGCAGGAGACCCTGTCCTAATGGACTTACTTCAGATACCAAATATCAGATATTTGACTGAAAATTATCATGAAGGAAAATAAAGACACTATATCTGCTCAGCATGCTTGACAGTTATTAGATTCTCAATAAAGTTTTGTTGAGTGAGTGACTTTGTGTTGAAAATTAAAATCTTAAAATCAGAAAAAAATACGTCCAAAAATATAAAATGTCCATTCTCACTACTTAGACTTTTTCTGTGTCTTTGTCTTCAATGGACTACTACGTAGCAGAGGACAAAGCTTCTTTACACTTGTTGGGTAAATACATATGATTGTGTAGTGTTATTTGTTATATGTGTATATATATATATGTATATATATTCATTTTCATTAAATGTTATTACAAAATATTGACTATAGTTCCCTGTGCTATATGGAAGAAATTTGTTTTTTGTTTTTGTTTTTTTTCATATATATATATATATATATATATATAGAGAGAGAGAGAGAGAGAGAGAGGTATAGTCAGTTTACAATGTTGTGTCAATTTCTGGTGTGCAGCATAATTCTTTAGTCATACATGAATATGCATATATTTATTTTCATCTTCTTTTTTACCATAAGCTACCACAACATATTGAATATAGTTCCTTGTGCTATACAGTATAAACTTGTTTATCTCTTTTATTTATTCCAGTCAGCATCTGCAAATCCTGAACTCCCAATTTATCCCCTCCCACCCCTCTTCCTCCTGGCAAACACAAGTCTGTATTCTATGACTGTGAGTCTGTTTCTGTTTTATGTATAAGTTCATTTGTCTTTTTTTTTTTTTTAAATTCCGCATGTGAGTGATATCATATGGTATTTTTCTTTCTCTTTCTGGCTTACTTCACTTAGAATGACATTCTCCAGGGACATCCATGTTGCTGCAAATGGAATTATGTTGTCATTTTTATGGCTGAATAGTATTCCATTGTATAAATATACCACCACTTCCTTATCCAGTCATCTGTCTATGGACATTTAGGCTGTTTCCATGTCTTGGCTATTGTAAACAGTGCTGCTATGAACATTGGGGTGCAGGTGTCTTTTTGAAGTAGGGTTCCCTCTGGATATATGCCCAGGAGTGGGATTGCTGGGTCATATGGTAAATCTATTCCTAATCTTTTGAGGAATCTCCATATTGTTTTCCACAATGGCTGCACCAAACTGCATTCCCACTAACAGTGTAGTAAGGGTTCCCTTTTCTCCACACCCTCTCCAGCATTTATTGTTTGTGGGCTTTTGAATGATGGCCATTCTGACTGGTGTCAGGTGATACCTCATTGTAGTTTTGATTTGCATTTCTCTGATAATTGGTAATATTGAGCATTTTTTCATGTGCCTATTGGTTATTCATATGTCTTCACTGGAGAATTGCTTGTTTAGGTCTTCTGCCCATTTTTGGATTGGGTTGTTTGTTTTTTTCTTATTAAGTCATATGAGTTGTTTATATATTCTGGAAATCAAGCCCTTGTCAGTTTCATCTTTTGCAAAAATTTTCTCCCATTCCATAGGTTGCCATTTTGTTTTGCTTATGATTTCCTTTACTGTGCAAAAGCTTAAAGTTTAATTAGGTCCCATTTGTTTGTTTTTACTTTTATTTCTACTGCTTGGGTAGACTGCCATAGGAGAACATTGCTGAGATGTCTGTGCTGGTGGAATAACCCTCCAGACTTCAGATAATACTACAGAGCTACAGTAATCAAAACAACATGGTATTGGTACAAAAACAGACATATAGACCAATGGAACAGAATAGAGATCCCAGAAATGAACCCACAAACTTTTGGTCAATTAATCTTTGACAAAGGAGGCAAGAATATACAATGGAATAAAGACAGTTTCTTCAGCAAATGGTGTTGGGAAAACTGGACATCAGCATGTAAATCAGTGAAGTCAGAATATTCCCTCACACCAAACACAAAAATAAACTCAAAATGGTTTAAAGACTTAAACATAAGACAAAACATAATAAACCTACTAGGAGCAAACAAAGAAATTTGTTTTTTAATCTATTTTTATATATAGTGGTTAACATTTGCAAATATCAAACTCCCAAATTTGTCCCTTCCCCCCCTTTACCCCAGTAACCATAAGATTGTTTACTATGTCTGCAAGTCTGTTTCTGTTTTATAGATGAGTTCATTAGTGTCCTATTTTTTCTTTTTTCTTTTCTTAGATTCCACATATGAGTGATACCATATGTTATCTTTCTTTCTCTTTCTGGCTTACTTCACTTAGAGTGAATATCTCTGGTTCCATCCATGTTACTGCAAATTGCATTATTTCATTTTATTTTTTATGACTGAGTAGTATTCCATTGTATAAATATCTTTATCCAGTCTTTTATCAATGGACATTTAGGTTGCTTCCATGTTTGGCTATTGTATATAGTGCTGCTATGAAGGTTGTGTAGTGTTGTGATAGTCTGTCCTATAGGTAATGCAGAGCCATTGAGTGATTGAGTAGGGCAGTAAAAATATACAAGTGTTAGTTTAAAATGATTGATCTGGCAGTCTGCACAGGATGGACTACAAGGGGGAAAGGACTGGAGGCTGAGAATTGGTTTAGGCATGTTGATTTTACATATGGCTCTTCTTTCAATCAGGCAAGTTCTAGGAATCAGTTGGAGAAACAGTCTAGTTCTCAGGAGAGTAAGTCATGAGTGGTTGTGAGGCTAGGTGGGTGGAAAGTAGAGGCCTGGACTTTGTCTTTTAAGTGTGGAGTAAAGAGAGGAATACAGATATATAGTAGATCCACTGTGAACACCTTAAGGGCAAGTACCAAGTAGTGCATGGCTTCCCTGGCACTTAATAGAGTACTTGACACATAGGGAGAGCTCAGTGAGGGGAATGTTTGACATATGTGGGATGGAGGAGATGAGTCTCTCTTAAGAAAGCCTGTATGTCTAGATTGCCTCCTCTCAACCTGTTGACCACAACTTCAGATCCAGGCATGCATTAAAACTGTTGCCAGTTGTCCATTCAACAGGTACTCCTTAGATGCCCAACTCAGCATTAAGGGATTTTAGGGAATCCTATATTTAGAGAGCTCATAGGCCATTAGAGATAACCAAATTCATCAGGGAGGTGCATCTCTCTTTTTGTATTGCTGGGAATTCTTGATGGATTAGGATTTTCATAAGAAAGCAACTGAAGCTACTCTTTGAACACACACACACACACACACTCTCTCTCTCTCTTTCTCTCTCTGTCTCTCTCTCTTTCACTTATACATCAACATCCATAAATACATTCAGACAAACATATGTGCATACAAGAAAATATATACAGAATAAAGAACAGCCTACACGCCATCCCAGGCACCCCATAGACACATGTGTGCAAACAGATACCCAAATTCAGGGATATTACAGAAACATACACAGAGCCCCTACCCAAAGCAGCTCCTGCTCCTTCCCCACCCAAGCAGGCACACATGGGTGTGCAGAAGTTCTGGAGACATTTCAAACAATCCAGATGTTTTATCTCTTCTGAAGTGTCATCTTCCAGTTGCTTGTTTATTTCTCTCCCTCTTGATTAAGCAAAAGCAACAGAATGGCTCTTTTCTGGCTGGGAAGCCTTTAGTCAAATACATTTCAGGTTATTTTTAGCTGAACTTCCATCCTGTCATAGGGGAGAATAGCTATGATCACTCTGGCTGGGAAACACATTTCTGGTATTTTAAAAATTTCTTCTTCCTGTACTACTTAGTCGACTGTGGCATTTGTGGCAGGCTCAGGGATGACTTTGGGTGAAGCATCAGATAGTCACATGGCTTCAGCAGCTAAATGAAGTAAGAAAGCAGGCTCCCCTGAGACCACAGACTACTTGTAAAAGTAGATTAAAATTGAGGCTAGCTTGTTCTTGACTTTCTTCCAGGCAAACAAGGAATTGTAATCCAAATTATTTTTCTAAGGAAATAGAGACAGTATTTGGTTCACAAAGGGGAAACTGTGGTGACAGTTTGGGCATTGAACCAGCACCACCCATAACTCTTTGTAGCTATTGCACTCCTTGGTCAAACACTAACCCTACAGACATAGATCCTGAGTTTGACAGCTCAATGAAGGGCCATGTATATTTTGTTCATCTCAGAACCACCAATGCCTAACTCAGCGTTTGGCACTTGGCAGACTCTCAGCTATTTGTTAAATTCAAGAATGAATGAGATAGAATGAATTAAATTTGATGGAAAAATTGTGACTGTGTTACTCTACCTGAATGAAAGTTCTTCAGAGGCAGAAATCATGTCAAGTACATCTCTGTATCTCCAGCACCTAACACAGGATCTGACATAGGTCCTCTGTGTTTGTTCAGATGATATGAAATATTAGTAGCAATGCCTGCAGATAAAGAATAAAAGTAGCTTTCTTCAGGAGACATGGTTGAGTAGCAAGACTAATAAATCAACGATTTATGACTCTAACCTTTGGGCATTATTTTTGATGGCTTCTCTGTCTATGAAAATAAGGAGCTGTGACAATAGAGAATTAGACAGAGATGAAAGCCAAAGAGTGGTAGAAGTTTCTAGCGGGAAAGAAAGAAACTTAATGCAGAGTGTAAGACATAAGTTAGAAACTGGTTACAATGGGAATTTTACAGGCATCACAAATGAAAAGTTGTCTAACCATTTGCAGCAAATGGAGTTGATGGTCACACAATACATAGTTCTGCAGCAGTAATACTAATCCAGTGTCCATGGTCTCCTAGGAGAGAAACAGAACAAGGAATATAATGTCAATTGGAGTGAAGTGAGGTTATATGACTTTCTGTGATTTTCTATTTTTAGGAGAGTTTAGACCATTTTCTCATCAATATATGGAAAGATGGTAGAGGTGGCAATGAGAAGAAGGCTGCAAAGATTTAGTGAAAATTCAGTTTCAGCTTCCACTTCTCTCACAAATTGGGTCTGTCCATTCCTTACCAGTGAGCTATGGCTCTTGGCAAGTGGAAAATTTCCCTGATCTTCCAAGGTCCTTTGAAGTAGAGTGCAAAGAAAGTGGGATCCTGGTTTAAGAATAGCAGGATATGCAGATGGTTAGTGATTGGAAGGAAAAATAGAAAGGCGACAGCTGATATTTCTAAAAAAGAGTAGATCTTAAATATTCTCACCATATACACACAGTGACTATGTGAGGTGATGGATGTGTTAACATGATTGTGGTAACCATTTTATAATGTATATATATAAAATCATCATGTTGTACAAAAATCACATTGTACAACCGAAATATACAATTTTTACTCATCAACCATGCATCAATAAAGCCAGGTGAAAAAGAATGGTAACAGCTGAGAAAAACTTTGGATTTTCTCCTGGTCCAAATCACCTTCTGACAAAGCTTCCATCCTAGCTCCCATCCTAAGGCCCCAGGTTCTGCCCTGGTCCTTAGCATGCCAGAGGTGCAGGGATCCGGAGTTCTGAGTTATGTATTCAACAGATATCTATCTGAAAGTACTGATAAAGCTAGTGAGAAAATAAAGAGGATAAAGAGTAGTAATGTTAGTAGTCAGAGAACTGGGGAACTTAAAATGCCAATTCTAGGTATTGTCAACCTCACCCTCTTCCCGGGGATACTTTGCTTACATAATTGCTAGGTAACATGTGCCACCTGCCACCTGTCAACAGAGAAACTTCCTAGGGTATATAATGGACAGCCAGGTAATGATGCAAATAGATAATATAATAATAAGAGAACTAACCATCAAGCGTAACCTAAATAAATAAATAAATAAATAAATAAATAAATAAATAAATAAGTAAGTAAGTAAGTAAGTAAGTAAATAAATAAATAATAAAATTTTTGAATGGAGGCTTGGGACATGAGGACCCATAAAATACATTATAATCATAATTCTTGTTAATGGATTCAGATGACATACATTTTGGTCTGACAACTGCTTATGAAAATGATACAAAGTTACCAGAGTACCGAAAGACTGTTCAGGATTTTAAAAATGGTGTTAATTAAAGAGAAAGAAAGTAGCATAGGGACGTCTTTCCTCTGGTAGTGAGACTGAAATTATTGTACCTGTTTCCACCCTTGCACTGGAAAAAGTGGCTGTGTCCACACCAAGCCCTCACTTACTGATGGTTTCAGGCACAGGATGGAGGGGAGTGTTCATCTATTTTGAAAGTCTCTTAAATTGCCAGTTTCCTCTTATTCCATAAGGATACCATATTCCCAGATTCATTATAGAAAAGGGTCCATGTCTGTGGGTTTTTGCATAGGAGTCCATGATCAGGAATTCCCTGGAATATTTTTATGTAAAGTAGACAGGCGGGACACATAAACAACTCTAATAAGACTATTTCAAGGGCTAAATACAACTGAAAGTGGCATGTGGATTGTAATTCTCCAAAATACAGCATAATGGAGAGAAGGCAAAGAGCAAAGGGAGGACTAATAAACTTGAATGTCTTCAACTCCAGTACCGTGCAGTGTACCACAGCAGGCTCCCAGAAAGGGTCTGCATGGCTGAATCAAGTTCTAGCACCAAGCCAGAAATTCTTCCCCAAGCGCTATGTGTCATCTCTGCAAAGTGTAGGAAATGTATTAAGTACATTTCCCAGGAGGCAGGCTTAGGCTTATTATTTGGAAGATTTGATTTAAATGCCTCACAAAACAACAAAATTCATTTGTCAGTTTGGAGGCAATCATCCTTGGAGAGTATACAAAGGCTCAATTTGTGAGGAAGGAATTGATTGCATTTCTAGAGTCGTCAGGTCAAAATCAAATTGCTTTTGGCCAAAGTTCACAGGATGCTTATGGAGGAAATGATCACTATGTGGTTTTCCCCAATAGTTTCGACTATGTAGAGAATAATATATAAAAAAATGGATACTCATCACCCAACTTTTTTAAATCTTAAAAATTTTGCCATATTTATTTTCATATTAAAAATTCTTTACATATAGATAAAGCCCCCTGTGTATCCTGACCCATTCTTCTCTCTTCCTCCTCAGAGATAATAATAACCATAAATTTACTGATGTTAGTCATTCCCATGTATACTCTAGACCTATACCTAAGGATATATATATCACATGAAATAGCAAATATCACAATAAATAGAAAATAGTGGTTTTCATGTTTTCAAACTATATAAAATGCATCACAGATTGTTTATCATTTTACAACTTATTTTAACTGTATTGAAAGCTATTCTTTTTGATGCATTTAACCTAATGGCAAAAAAAATAATTGTTTTCAATAGCAAAAAACCCTGGAAACAGCCTAAATGAACCTGCCGATAACATTTCTGATTTGTAGGATTTCCGCATGTTTAACTTTATTCAGATAGGACCAAATTACTCTTGTGATGGGTTATACCAATTTGTAATCCTGCTGGCAATGTGTGAGAGCTCCATCGTTTTCCACTTTTGCTAAGGATTCATATTGTCACACTTTGTGTTTGCCATTCTGATGTGTATAAAATTATAACTAACTGATATTATTTGCATTTTCCTGATAGTCTTTGAGGTTGAACACCTTTTTATGTGTTTAATGACCAATCTGTGCCACTTAAAGATAAAATGTTTTTGGCGCTACCTGCATCAGCAAAAGTAGAAACTCCATTTAGATACTATTTTCTCACGTTGCCACTCCTGAATTAGTTTCTTGCGGCGTGTATGTGATTGATGGTTCGTAGGTCATTTTGTCTGATTCTATCTCCAAGAAAAGCTGAGAATTTGAGTTTTGACTGTTAATTTTGGAAGGCAGAACTCATAATATGACCGATATCCATTCTACATTCTATTTCTAATTTCCTAAGGGGTGTGTGTATTTAATTATGAATAGATTTCAAAATTTTGCAACTTCTCTTTTGTCCCCTATTAAAATAGTTACATGATTTTTCTCCTTTAATCTGTTAATGTGTCTAATTACATTAATAGGTTTTCCTGGTTATTAGGCCATCTTTATATTCCCTGGAAAAATCAAACTTGATAATGATGTTTTTAAAATACATTTCTTGGTTCATTTCACTATTATTTTATTCATGCTTTTTTGTATCTCTGTTCACAGGTGTTCTCAAATTAAACCACTTCTCATCACCTCAACTGTTACTACTCTGGTTTAGGCCACCATTGTCTATGGCATATCCAATTGATTTCCCTGTCTCTACTCTCATTTCCCTACAGTCTATTCTCTACAGGGTGGCAGTGATTATATATATATATATGATATAGACACACACACCAAAGTAGAGAAAATAGTTTAATGAAACCTCATGTATCCATCACCTAGCTTCAAAAATTATCAACTTTTTTGGCCAATCTTATTTAATCTATATTTCTACTCCTACCCCAACTGTTTTCCCCATTTTCTTTCTTTTTCTTGATTAAGCTTATTGTCAGTTTTCTATATTGTTTGTGTTGTCAAAGCAACCTGTTTTTGTTGTTGTTGTTCATCTGTATTACTTCTTTTTTGTTTTCTGTTTCACTAATTTTTGGTTTTGCATGGATCATTATTTTCTTTACTTCTCTTAGGGTACTCTGTGGTCCTTCTTGTTTCTTGAGGTAGATTAGCTTAGTTTTCCTTTTTCTAAAAGGCTATATTTAAGGTTTCTTTATGGCTATAAATTTTCTTCTAAATAGTGCTTGAAGAGTTCACTACCAGATTTCATATATAAGCATTTTCACTGTTGTTCAGGTCTAAGTATTTTCTAATATCCTTTATGGTTTCTTCTTTGTGTCTTGAAATTTTTGTAGTGGGTTTTCAAATATAAAACTTTGTTGTCAATTTCTAAATCAATGCCTTGTATTAAAACAAGATGGTCTATAGGATATGAAATCTTTTTTGTGTTTCTTGAGATTTGCTTTAACGGCTTAGCATTTGATCATCTATTTTTAGTAAAAAATGTTTTACTAAGTGTTAAGTAGATAAGTCTGTGTATTCCTTAGTTCATGCTTGTCAATTATGTTCTTCATATATTTTAATCATACAAATTGTTGGTCTGATTGCTCTTTCATTTATTAAGAGTCCAAGGCTTTGTCACATTTTCTCCTTGTAATTCATTGTTTGCCTTACATGTTTTGAGTCCACGTTATCCATACATAAAAATTAAGAATTATTTTTTCACTTGATATAATCCATTTTAGTGTAATATTTCATCCTGAAGAAATGTATTTGTCTTACACTCCATTCTGTCTGTATTCTATAGATCTACCACTTTATTTTGATTAGGATTTGCCCATACATACATTTCTATCACTTCACTTTCAAATTGTGTTTTTATGTATCCTTAAGATATTACTATTGTATATACATAACATATAGTTACATTATTATTTATTAGTTATATTCTTTGTTTCTAATATTTTATTTTATGTATTCTTTTCCTCTATGTTTTTATCTGCTTTACTTTATCTTGCTTTCTAATTTTTTAACATTTTTATTAATTTATAATATTTTACAATGTTGTGTCAAATTACAGTGTAGAGCACAATTTTTCAGTTATACATGAACATATATATATTCATTGTCACGTGTTTTTCTCTGTGAGCTACCACAAGATCTTGTGTATATTTCCCTGTGCTATATAGTATAATCTTGTTTATCTATTCTACAATTTTGAAATCCCATCTATCCCTTCCCACCCTCTGCCCCCGTGGCAACCACAAGTTTCTATTCTATGTCTATGAGTCTGTTTCTGTTTTGTAATTATGCTTTGTTTGTGTGGGGTTTTTTTTAGATTCCACATATGAGCGATCTCATATCGTATTTTTTGTTCTCTTTCTGGCTTACTTCACTTAGAATGACATTCTCCAGGAGCATCCATGTTGCTGCAAATGGCATTATGTTGTCAGTTTTTATGGCTGAGTAGTATTCCATTGTATAAATATGCCACTTCTTCTTTATCCAGTCATCTGTTGATGGACATTTAGGCTATTTCCATGTCTTGGCTATTGTAAACAGTGCTGCTATGAACATTGGGGTGCAGGTGTCATCCTGAAGTAGGGTTCCTTCTGGATATATACCCAGGAGCGGGATTCCTGGGTCATATGGTAAGTCTATTCCTAGCCTTTTGAGGAATCTCCATACTGTTTTCCACAGTGGCTGCACCAAACTGCATTCCCACCAGCAGTGTAGGAGGGTTCCCTTTTCTCCACAGCCTCTCCAGCACTTGTCATTTGTGGATTTTTGAATGATGGCCATTCTGACTGGTGTGAGGTGATACCTCATTGTAGTTTTGATTTGCATTTCTCTGGTAATTAGTGATATTGATCATTTGCATTTCTTCCTTGGAGAATTGCTTGTTTAGGTCTGCTGCCCATATTTGGATTTGGTTGTTTGTTTGTTTCTTATTAAGTTGTATGAGCTGCTTATATATTCTGGAGATCAAGACTTGTCAGTTTCATTTGCAAAAATTTTTTCTCATTCTGTAGGTTGTCTTTTTATTTTGCTTACGGTTTCCTTTGCTGTGCAGAAGCTTGTAAGTTTCATTAGGTCCCATTTGTTTATTCTTGCTTTTATTTCTTCTAGGAGAAAATTTCTGAAATGTATGTCAGATAATGTTTTCCTTATGTTTTCCTCTAGGAGGTTTATTGTATCTGGTCTTGTGTTTAAGTCTTTGATCCATTTTGAGTTTATTTTTGTGTATGGTGTAAGGAAGTGTTCTAGCTTCATTGTTTTACATGCTGCTGTCCAGTTTTCCCAACATCATTTGCTGAAGAGACTGTCTTTATTCCATTGTATATTCTTGCCTCCTTTGTCGAAGATGAGTTGACCAAAAGTTTGTGGGTTCATTTCTGGGCTCTCTATTCTGTTCCATTGGTATATGTGTCTGTTTTTGTCCCAATACCATGCTGTCTTGATGACTGTAGCTCTATAGTATTGTGTGAAGTCTGGGAGAGTTATTCCTCCAGCCTCTTTCTTTCTCTTCAGTAATGCTTTGGCAATTCTAGGTCTTTTGTAGTTCCATATAAATTTTATTATGATTTGTTCTAGTTCTGTGAAATATGTCCTGGGTAATTGGATAGGGATTGCATTAAATCTGTAGATTGCCTTGGGCAGTGTGACCATTTTAACAATATTGATTCTTCCAATCCAGGAGCATGGGATATCTTTCCATTTTTTAAAGTCTTGTTTAATTTCCTCCATCAATGGTTTACAGTTGTCTGTGTATAATTTTTTCACCTCCTTGGTTATATTTATTCCTAGGTATTTTATTACTTTGGGTGCTGTTTTAAAGGGGATTATTTCTTTACTTTCTTTTTCTGTTGATTCATTGTTAGTGTAAAGAAATGCCACTGATTTTTGAACGTGAATCTTGTAGCCTGCTAGCTTACTGAATTCTTCGATCAGCTCTAGTAGTGTTTGTGTGGACCCTTTAGGGTTTTCTATATATAGTATCTTGTCATCTGCATACAGTGACACTTTTACCTTTTCTTTTCCAATTTGAATCCTTTTAATTTCTGTCTCTTGTCTAATTACTGTGGCTAGGACTTCCAAGACTATGTTGAATAGGAGTGGTGATAGCTGGCAGCCTTGTGTTGTTCCAGATTTTAGTGGGAAGCTTTTGAGTTTTTCACCATTGAGTACTATGCTGGCTGTAGGTTTGTCATATATGCCTTTTATCATGTTGAGATATGTTCCCTCTATACCCACTTTGGTGAGAGTTTTTACCATAAATAGGTGTTGAATTTTATCAAATGCTTTTTCTACATCTATTGAGATGAACAAGTGGTTTTTGTCCTTTTTCTTGTTGATGTGATGTGTTACATTGATTGATTTGCGTATGTTGCACCACGCTTCTGTCCCTGGGATGAACCCCACTTGGTCATGATGTATAATCCTTTTTATGTGTTGTTGGATTCTGTTTGCTAATATTTTGGTGAGGATTTTGGTGTCTATGTTCATCAATGATATTGGCCTATAATTCTCTTTTTGTGGTAGCGTCTTTGCCTGGTTTTGGTATCGGGGTGATGGTGGCTTCATAGAATGAGTTTGGGAGTATTCCCTCCTTTTCAATCTTCTGGAAGAGTTTGAGAATGACTGGTGTGAGTTCTTATTTGTGTGTTTGGTAGAATTCCGCGGTGAAGCCGTCTGGTCCTGGACTTTTATTTGCAGGGAGTTTTTTAATTGCTATTTTTATTTAATTTCTAGTGATCGATTTGTTCAAATGGTCAGTTTCTTCTTGATTCAGCCTTGGTGGACAGTATGTTTCCAGAAACTTGTCCATCTCCTCTAGGTTATCCAGTTTGGTTCCATATAGTTTTTCATAATATTCTCGTATGATATTCTGTATTTCTATTTTATTAGTTGTAATTTATTCATTTTCCTTTCTTATTATGCTAATTTGTGCTCTCTCTTTTTTCTTCTTTGTGAGTTTGGCCAGAGGTTTCTCGATTTTATTTACTTTTTCAAAAAGCCAGCTTTTGGTTTGATTGATTTTTCCTATGGTTCTTTTAATCTCTATTGTATTTGTTTCCTGCTTAATCTTTATAATTTCCTTCCTTCTGCTTTTTAAGGTATTTTGTTCTTCTTTTTCTAGCTCTTTTAGTTGGTGGGTTAAATTGTTTATTTCAGATTGTTCTTCTTTTTTGAGGAAGGCCTGTATTGCTATAAACTTACCTCTTAGAACTGCCTTTGCTGTGTCCCATAAATTCTGTGTGGTTGTGCTTTCATTTTCATTTGTCTCAAGGTATTTTTTAATTTCAGCTTTGATTTCCTCATTGACCCATTGGTTTTTTAATAGCATATTGTTTAATCTCCATGCTTTCCTTTTTTTCTCCTTTGTTTGTCTGTTGTTGATTTCTAGTTTCATGGCATTGTGGTCAGTAAAGATGCTTGAGATAATTTTTATCTTCTTAAAATTGCTGAGTTTTCTTTTGTGCCCAAGTACATGATCAATCCTAGAAAATGTTCCATGTGCACTTGAAATGAATGTATATCCTATTTTTGGGGGGTGTAATGCTCTGAAAATATCTACCAAATCTAATTTTTCTATTGTATTATTTAGTTTCTCTGTTGCCTCATTTATTTTCTGTCTGGAAGATCTGTGTAGTGATGTTAATGTGGTGTTAAAACCTCCAACTATGATTGTATTCCCATCAATATCCCCCGTTATCTCTGTTAGTAATTGTTTTGTGTACTTAGGTGCTCCTATATTGGGTGCATATATCTTAATGAGTGTAATATCCTCATTGTGTATCACTCCTTTAATCATTATAAAATGTCCTTCTTTATTTTTCTTTATGGCCTTTGTTTTAAAGTTCATTTTGTCTGAAATCAGTACTGCACACCTGCTTTTTTGGCTTTTCCATTTGCATGGAATATCCTTTTCCATCTTTTCACTCTCAATCTTTAGAATTTTATTAGATTATGCTAAATCTTTCCCTTTTATCCTCCATGGTATTATACTTCTTTTTCATTTTTTAAATCATTTATATGTTAGATATTTTCCAGTTAACTAATCTCTCTTCAATAATATCTAATCTTCTGTGCAACATATCCATGAAGTTTTTATTTTCAGTGACTGTTTTTCTTTTACAGAATGTCTGCTTCAACAAACCTTTTAAAAATCTGTTTTTTCTCACTCCCATCCCATAATGTTTAGATCTTTTTCTTGTGTTCTCAATCTTCCCTTTAATACCTTTATCATTTCAATCATAGTTCCTTTATAATATCTATTTGATTATTCTGTTATGTGAGGTTCTTGGAGAGGGTATAATTCAGTTATATATTGTATCAGCTGACACTTGCTTATGACCATTTCCTTAAGTGTTTTGTTGTAGATTTTGAAAATATTTTCAGCAAGCATTTATTTATGACTATGTCCCTTCAGAGTGTTTACTTTTATAAGTCAATCTAGAAGTATCTCCTCCTGAGACCTATTTTTATGGCAGTTTCTCAGTATGTAAACCCCAAACCAAGTGTACATTTAAATATCAGTCCCATATAAGATGAGGCTTAAAGTTGCTAAATCTCAGTAGAAATGCTTCCCCTAAACACCTCTCCATTTCAGAATTCATTCCTGGATAGACAGGTTTCCTTTCTGAATTTTCATGTTGTGGGCTGGTTTTGTCTAGTTCATTTTATCTAATTCACCCTTTTGCTGAGGCCTTCAGGGTCTTGGTTTTATGTGGGAGACTAATTCCAACTTTACACATGGCAGAGTCCTACATATGTTGTCCTGATATAATTATTGATAAAGCCTCTTCTCACTCTCAAAAATGTTCTAGTTTAGACAATAAATTATATAATCTCCTAATCCTTAGACAGGAATCTGATTGGTGTGCTGGTGGAGGAGAAAAGCCAGACTGGCTAATTTGTAGAGAGGCAAGTAGTTGGAAAAAAGCTCAGAGAAGAAGACAAGGACCAATTTATGAAGTGCTTTTTAGGTAGTGGAAAGTATTGGGGTTTATTCTAGGTATGATTGAAAGCCATTAAGGGATTTTAAGCCAAAGGATTTTAAGCAGCTTCTGGTAGCTTCTTTATTTTACCTGACTACCTAGATATGTCCCCTATGCCTTGTGTAGTTCAGTGGTCAGTCAAAGACTGGGCAAAGTTTTACTCAGATTTTGGGACTTACCCTCTCAGTGGTTCTCTTTTTTCCAAGGTCTCCCTGAATTCTCAGCTCTTTGGCCAGCTTTAAGCTCTGTCTTCTGAGGTATTAAGCCAATGAGTTTTCTGATTTCTGCCAAACTCACAATCATCACTGACCACAGTTCTGTCATCTGTCATTTAGTGGAAGAATTCCCTATTGTTTGTGCCTACATTTTTTTCCCAGAGCCCTAGAGTCTTCCTTATGTATGTTGTTGTCAGCCAGGAATTGGGGAAGAGTATAGATTCAGATTTGTGTTGCCATCACTTCTGTGACTCTCTTGCTTCCAGGACTCCCACCCCTAAATTTCCATATTATTGGCCACTTTGAGTCATTAAGGCTGTAGTATCTACCACAGAAATCCCACAAACACAATTTTAACCTGTTGCTGCTGCTTTCAGTCATTCCTCATTGATTTCAGATAGTATCTATCTATCAATCTATCCATCTACTTATCTATATTTTTGGTTCAAATTTTATAATTAATAGCTATAGGAAGGTATCAGATAATTTAGTCTACTTTCACCAAAACCTGGAATAGTTATTGTTATTTTAATTTCTATTTGGATGAACAGCAATTTTGAAAATTTTCTCCATGCTTATTAGCAATTCTTACCCATTTCATGAATTTTCTGTTCATGGCATTTACCCATTTTTCTATTTGTTTGCTTGTTTTTATCTTATTTATCTGTAAGATTTCCTTATTTATTAAAGATAATAAGATATTAACTCATTAGACATATTGTTATTTTGAGAATCAAATAAAATGTGTTTTAAAATTTAAGGTTTTGGTTTTATGTTGATTGTTACATTGGCCTTTAATGTTCATATGCGATCATTTAGTAAAAGAGACAAGGTAAGGAGTTTGTTCTTATTAGAGATGGCACTGCATAGAGAAGTGGGCTCTTGCCTTTTCATAAGGCAAAGTTTATGTTCAGCTTGTATGATGTGCAGGTCACTGCTGGCAGTGACCTTCCCAAGGAAAATCTTGTCAGACACATTATCTATATACTTATGGATCACCATTGCATTATTTCTCAATCATAATCATTTGCTATACTCACCAGTAACTACTCTTAATAAACTTCTGCTTCTCTACATCAGAGGAAATACTGCAAAGTAATTAATATTTGCTAAGGGCACTGTGGGTCCCCACTAGAACTCTACTGAAACATTGTTCTCTCTCTCTTTTCATCCCTAGGAGTACACCATTGATGTATTTTTTCGACAGACCTGGCATGATGAGAGACTGAAATTTGATGGGCCCATGAAAATCCTTCCACTGAATAATCTCCTGGCTAGTAAGATCTGGACCCCTGACACCTTCTTCCACAATGGCAAGAAATCTGTGGCCCATAATATGACCACGCCTAACAAGCTGCTCAGACTGGTGGACAATGGAACCCTCCTCTACACAATGAGGTTAGAAAGTGGTTCCTCTCATATAAAGTATCCCAGGGGTAGGACCAGGGTTGAAAGTGGCATGTTTTAGGCTATCTATTGAAAATTCTGTCAAGGTTACAGATTAGAAATGCACATATAGGCATATACTTGCTGACACATTTGCAGGTATGCATACTCATATACACACACACCCACACACACATAAAAATAGACTGTTGGCCAACAGGCAGATGAAAATGCTCAATGTTGTTAATTATTAGAGAAATTCAAATCAAAACCATAATGAGGTGTCACCTCACACCAGTCAAAACGGCCATCATTAAATACTGGAGATGGTGTAGAGAAAAGGGAACCCTCCTACACTTTTGGTGGAAATGTAAATTGATATAGCCACTATGGGAAACAGTATGGAGGTTCCTTAAAAAACTAAAAGTAGAGCTAATATATGATACAGCAATCCCACTCCTGGGCATATACCCAGAAAAGATGAAAACTAATTCAAAGAGATACATGCACCCCAATGTTCACAGCATCACTACTTATAATAACCAAGACATGGAAACAATACAAGTGCCCTTCAACAGATGATTGCCTTAAGAAAATGTGATACAATGGAATATTACTCAGTCATAAAAAAGAATGAAATATTGCCATTTGCTATAGAACAGATGGACCCAGAAAATACCATACTAAGTGAAGTAAGTCAGACAGACAAAGACAAATATTATATGATATCACTTATATGTAGAATCTAAAAAATAATACAAATGAATCTATATACAAAACCAAAACAGCCTCACACTCATAGAAAACAAACTTATGTTTATCAAAGGGTAAAAGGAGGTGAGGAGGGATAAATTAGAAGTATAGGGTTAACAGATGCAAATTACTATACATAAAATATGTAAGTAACAAGGATTTACTGTATAACACAGGGAATTATATCCAATATCTTATAATAACCTATAATGGAAAATAATCTGAAATATATATATGTGAAAAATATATATGTGAAAAAAAAATATATATATATATATATATGAATCAGTTGATATATTCCTGAAACAAATAGAATATTGTAAATCAACTATATTTCAATTAAAAAATAGTTGGCCACAAGAACATTCTCAGACACACAAGAGATATATGTTCACAATGTATAAATGTATGCATACCCATAGATACATGTGGACTAATACATAGGCATATACATAGTTGAGGACAGTTAAATACACAGACTCACAACCATATATACAGGCATGAATACTATGACAGTCAGAATAGCCTAGGTTTAACTGCAGCAACAAACTATCCCTATGATGCAAAATTGTGAGAATCAAGTGTGATAATGATAGGTATTTTATGAAAAATACAATGTACACATATACAGTGTATACAAAATACATGTATACATATACATATACATATACAAGATTACAGCAACATATATCTTATGCCATGTTGCCTGGGAATGCTGAGGAGTTTGATATAAGTCAGTACCCAAACAACTTGAGAAAAGATCTTTTAAGATATATATAAAAATGTATTTCATACTTTTCTACTCCCAAAGCATAAAAACTATCACAATTTTATGTTTCTCATGACTCGTTATTATCATTAGTTTTTAGGTTTTGAAATTTTCTTTTAAAAAAATAACTCTGAACATATTTCCAGTTCAGTAAAATTCTTTGCCCTGACACTAAAAAACTTTCTTGGTTCTTGTTTCATGATTTTGTTGGTTCCTCTGCTGTCAGTTATATAATTATTTATTATCTCTTCCCAGATCTTTTATATACACACACACACAGACACACACACACAGATACACACACGTCAGTTGATCAAGGAGAAGAGGGTAGAAGAAAGCAAGACTATGAGAAGGGAGAAAAAGAGTAGAAAAGTAGAGATGATAAAGAGAAGATGAAGTAAAATAAAAAGGCTAGATATTAGGATATCCTAAAAGAAACAAGAGAAATTAGAGAAAAGTATGCAGAAGGTGGGAAGAAAGAAGACATAGAGAAGTAAGGGAAGGGATACAGGAGGGAGAGAAACTGTGGGTGGAATAAAGATTAGCGTTATTCATTCATTTATTTCTTTATTCACCAAACATGTTTTGACTTCCTAATACATATACGGCTCCAGACTAGATTCTGGGTATGCAAACATTAATCAGATATAATCTTTGCCTTAAGACAGTCACACTATAATAGGAGAGAAAGGCTAATAGATAATCACAAAAAATTAACTGAAATTAAAAAGTTATGGGTAATTATGAAAGAATAGAAAAGAGTCATCTAATTTATTCTTTTGGGTCAAGTTGGGCAAAGAGTCCCTGAAGGAGGCAACATGTAAGTTCCTGATTATTAGTATTGGCATTCATTTTTATATTATTAGATAAGTAGAATGTAGTCAAGAAAATTGTAGGTGGAAAGTAAAGGGAACAGAGGAAGGATATCCCAGGCAGAGAAAACCAAGTGAGCAGCTGCAGGAATTTGAATGGTATATTACAAGAAAGAGAATGACATGGTCAGTTTATATACATATAGCACCCTAGTTACCATGTAATTAATGCATTTGAAGGGAACAAGACTGCAAACAGGGAAGCTGGTTAGGAGATAGCTTAAATAATCTAGATGAAGAGTGGTGAATTCAGAGAAGTGGATTAAGATGGAGAAAGGGAGATAACACTGAGGAAATAGTAAAGACAGCCAAAGTCAAGGTAGAAGATACCCAAGTAAAATGAGTGGTTGATGGTGTTATGAACTGGGGTAGATCATATAAGATTTAGGAAAAATTTAGATACAATAAATCTGCAAGGTTAATTTTGGACAAGATAAATTTAAGAAGATTGTAGATTATCCAGGGACAGAAGTCTAATAGCAGTTGGATATACGAGTTGTAAGATCAAGAGAGAGACAGAAACAAGAGATGTAAAATTTGGTATTGTCAGTATGGTGGGACAACCATGTGAATAATGTGATTATTTCACAAAAGTATGTAGAGTGAGAAGAAAATCATGCCAAGATCCAATCATTATCATTAAGGCAGAAGAGGAGAGAGAGGGACCTATGAAGGAGACCAAGAATGAAAAGCAAGGAAGGTATTAATAGAACCACTAGTGTGCAGTATATTGAAAGCTAAGCGTGGTAGTCAGTACTCCTACTTCCAATATTTCCAGTTCATTTCCCTCTGAGTATGTGGTAGTATTTCACTTTCATAGAGCGTTGAATTTAGGTATGGACAAATGACTTGCTTTGGTTAACCAGATGTAAGTGGAAATAACATGTGTGATTTCTGAGTGAGGATTGGAAACTTTGAAAAGCCAGTACATGATTTTCCATGTTCCTCTACCCTGGCTACAGTGACTAGCATTACGCCAGGTGGTCTTGGCTCTGTCATTCTGTGTCCCTTATTAAAGATGACATAGAAGAGAGCATCCCTCCCCACAACCTGAGATAGACAAATAGTGTGAATGAGAAATAAACCTTCGTTGTTTTAGGACACTGAGATTTTAGGATTGTTTGTTACTGTATATTAATCTAACTCATTTTGACAAATATGTCAAAGGAGCAAAGGGTTTCAAAAAGATGAGTGATTGATAATAATAACACCAATAATAGCATAATAAGTATAACACTTACCATCAATATAGTACTTACAATGTGGTAGGCACTTTTCTAATCACTCTACTTATGTAATCTTTATTAACAACTTTATAAGATAGATACTATTATTCCTACTTTACAGATGCAGAATCTGACACACAGAGTGGGTAACAACATTTTCTAAGATCTCTTAGGTGGTAAATGGTCAGGGGATGGTATCAAAACTACACTGAAAGTTTTACTTGTAAAGAAAGAGGGATACCTCTTCTCACATTCCACGAAAGGACATGATGTTAAGATATAAATTCCGAGAAAGAGGTGGGGAGGAGGTTATATGTATGAAGGAGAATTTGAAGAGACTAGAGCATAATAGAGGAATAGACAGAAGAGAGATATACTTGTAATATAGTGCATAAAAGAGAAGAGTTTGAAGAGGAGATGAGAGTGTACACAATTGTGGAAAGAATGGAATTATGTAGATATAAGCAGAAGAGAAGATGTATAGAATGAGGTGGTTGGAAGGATGAAATAATGATGATGACATGTGGAAGGCTAAAAGGCAGTAAGAAAATGTAAGAGGAACTAGCGGGAAGAGTGATGGACAGAAAAGGAAATGAACACAGAAAAATTGAGAATAGTACAGAATGAGAAGAACAGGATAGTGGAGAAACAGAATTATAAAAAGAAAAGTGAATACAGAATAAGTTTGAGTTTTTGAAGAGGGGTAGAAAAGAGAAAAGAAAGGAGATGGAAGGATGGGAATGTTGAAATATGGACATGGAAACAGCCTAAATGTCCATCAACAGATGACTGGATTAAAGAAGAAGTGGTATATTTATACAATGGAATACTACTCAGCCATAAAAACCGACAACATAACGCCATTTGCAGCAACATGGATGTCCCTGGAGAATGTCATTCTACGTGAAGTAAGCCAGAAAGAGAAAGAAAAATACCATATGAGATCACTCATATGTGGAATCTAAACAAACAAACAAACAAAACAAAGCATAAATATAAAACAGAAACAGACTCACAGACATAGAATATAAACTTGTGGTTGCCAAGGGGGTGGGGGGTGGGAAGGGATAGACTGGGATTTCAAAATTGTAGAATAGATAAACAAGATTATACTGTATAGCACAGGGAAATATACACAAGATCTTATGGTAGCTCACAGAGAAAAAAATGTGACAATGAATATATATATATTCATGTATAACTGAAAAATTGTGCTCTACACTGGAACTTGACACAGCATTGTAAAATGATTATAAATCAATAAAAAATGTTTAAAAAAAGACAAAAAAAGAAAAGCGAATACAGGATAAGTTTGAGTTTTTGAAGAGGGGTAGAAAAGAGAAAAGAAAGGAGATGGAAGGATGGGAATGTTGAAATATGAAGAGAGTATGCGGATTGAGAAGGGCAGAAACAGACTAAAAGATTAGTCACATGAAAATAGAGTTGGATGAATGGGAAGATGACCATTGGGTCCTTCATTCTAGTCTGAACTGGACAAGAAAGTGGAGTTTGATATGATAAGAGCCTATGTAGAATGTCCTTGTGCTTATTCTCAAGTTCAGAACAGAAGAGATACAGAAGTTCAGAAGCATGATGAAGCTATTGGTTCCCTTGCACAGTCAATGCTTCACCTTGAACTCAGGAAAGTGGATCTAGAGGGAAACCTAAGTTTAAGACTTAAGATAAAAGCTTGGCCCTATTAATCACCCCACAATTTATTCACCTAGTGACCTTTTGCAGGACAAAAACTATGTGCTTTCTCATTTGGTAATAATGTAGCTGCTGTCTGTCTTGCAGACACATGAAAAGCACAAATTGGATAAGATCTAAAGAACACTTAGAATTTTTCAGCAAGTGTCACTCTACAGCATTCCTATCATCATTTTGACTCTCGGAAGTTGTATCTGTTTGTATTCCATGGGAAAATTACAGAAGGACAGCTTCTTAGAAAAATCTGACCAAGGATTGCATTGCTATGTAACTAGGGCAGTTTAGAATAAAGCCTTTCCTTGCTTCATCTTGGGACTTCAGGACAACCATAAAAATACAGGCTAAAGCTCATTATCTGCTGTTTGCTTCAGCAGCACACATACTAAAATTGGAACAATACAGAAAAGATGAACAGAGTCCAGCTCAAGATGATATACACATTTGTGAAGTATTTTCCATTTTTCAGATACTAATATATAGGGAACTTCATTTCTATTAATGTCATCTTATTTCTTAATGAAGATATGGGTAAATATGTTCATTTTAATATTATTTATATTTATTATATATAAATGTTGCATAATATATAATACAATAAAAATGTTCCACTGATTATTTGAGTAAAAGGGAAAAGTACTTATGAATTTAGCTAGATTTTATCTCATTTACTTGAATCATTCATTCACCACCTTTATGAATGCTGTTACATTTAAGGCTTTGGGATACGCGCTGAGCTACAGAGATAAATAAGACCCAGCTCATACTCTTAACATACTTTATCTTAGCCAAAAGGCTGAGAAGCGATAGCTCATGCTCTTAATGACCTTACAGTCTGGAAGACATATGCACAGATAGCTGACAATAATATGAGCCCTTAAATAAAGGGAGGTGCAAAATGTGATGGAATTACAGGGTAAAAAACATCTAAAAAGCAAGTGGAGACATCCAGGAAAGTTGTAAAAAGGAGATGATGCTTATCCTGTATGTTGAATCTTAAAGGAAATACAGGTATCTTATTAAACGGATGAGGGACAGGGTGAGATATAGAAGGGTATGCCAGGCAGAGAAAATAGCGTGCACAAAGGCAGGTATTTATGAATTGACATCATGCGTCAGAAAATTCAAGTCTCTTGTTAGAGCTTTCATTTGCTTATTCTTCCAAAAATATTTATTGAGGGCATACTGAGACCCAAGCAATATTCTAGGCACTAGGAATAAAGCAATAGGCAAAAATAGATGTAGTCTCTGCCCTCATATAACTACATTCTAGAGGGGAAAACAATTAAACCATGATGAAAATGTAGGTAACAAATGCTATTTTCAGGGAAGCACAGAGTGCTATAGGACCATCTAGCAGGAACAATGAATTGAGTCTATGACAAATATCCACAATGAATTCCAGAGGAAATCACGTTTAAACTGAGACTTAAAAGATGTGTAGAAGTTAGAATATAAGGTAGGGGAGAAATGTTCCAGAGAGAGAGAGAGAGTATAGCAGGTATGAAGGCCAGAGAAATGTGCTGGGGAGGTAGTGGTGATGCATTAAATAAACTAAAATGTTCAGTGTGACTGGACTGTCATCGAACTCAAGTTTGTGTGCCTGATGCATAGTGAGGCCAAACTGAAACGTGGGAATTTGGAGCAGAGAAAGTTTTATTGTAGGGCCAAGCAAGGAGAATGAGTAGCTTGTGCTCGGAAAAACTCCCCAATGATTTTCAGGAGAAGCTTTTAAAGGCAAAATTTGGTGTGAGGGCTGCAGAGTATGTGACTTTCTTTTGATTGGTTGGTGGTAAGGTAACAGAGTGGTGTTTCAGGACTCTTGTGCTCAGCCTGAAGTTACCATCCTTCATCTGGGGCTGGGGGAGAGGGTGTGTTAATTCCTGCAGAAAACTCAAAGATATTGTCATGCATATCCCTTGAGGAGGAACCAGGATTCTGCTTTAACAGCTGCACTATCATTTTTTAAAATTGAAATATAGTCAGTTTACAATGTTGTGTCAAACTTCAGGTGTGCAGCATAATGTTTCAGTCATACATATACATACATATATTCCTTTTCATATTTTTTCATTATAGGTTATTACAAGATATTGGATATACTTCCAAGTGCTAAACAGTAGAAAGTTATCTCCCAGATATAGTAAACAAAACTTAGGGTTACTAGGGGGGGGAAAGGGGGTGGGAAAGGATAAATTGGGAGTTTGAGATTTGCAAATACTAACTACTATATATAAAATAGATAACAAGTTGCACTATCATTTCTTAACTGCTCCTCCTTTGTTTCTGCATTCCCCTCCTGTGATTAGCAACTGTTCGAATCTGCCTTTTGGGATTTAGGGAAGGTCTAGGAAGCTGAAGCCTTTTTCCTACAAACAAGAAACAGGGGACAAGGAGGGGCTTTTGTACCCTGGAGGGTCCAATAGGGTCCTGCTTGGTTTCAGGACCATGGAGTAAAGGGCAGGGAACTGGCCTGTGGTGGGGAAGGGTGCTTATGAGCTATGTTGGCATAACAATGATAGGGATCCAGTAAAGAGTTTCTTCCAAGAGAATGATACAAACAGTTTGCATTTTACATAGATCACTCTGGGAACAGTGTGGAAGGTAGATTGGAAGAAGGCAAGATAAAGGTGAGGTGCTAGTTATATGAACTATAAAATTCTAATAATAATATTAATAACAACTACTATATATTTAACACCTACCATGTACCAGACGCTTTATATAAAACATCTCTAATCTTCACAAAACTATTCAATATAGGCATTATATCCTTATTGAGCTGATCTAGAAAGTGAAGCTTAAAAAATAAAAATGACTTACCCAAGATGATACAGTTATTAGGCAAATGCATGTCTGAGTTCAAGCTACTGCTTTTTACACTGACTAAGGTTTCTAAGAAGGATATATCCATATGTTCAAAAGGTAGCATTGGTGGTATTTGGTGCCTGATTGGAAGTTAATGGTGGTAAGGATGTTGTATGAGTACTTCCTGTGAGTAAAGAAGTTCCTGAGGGTAATGGTAGTACTAAGGGTTGGGAAAAATGATAATCTAAAGGTTAACATTCCCATTGAATGTAGAGGAGTAAATGAACATTTGGAAAATGGCAGTGATATATAGGGGTAGTGGGAAATATAGCACACCTATTTGGAAAAATTTCTGCATGATAGATGAGGGATAATAGTCTGGAATTCGTACAGAATGTATTTATCTTGTAGTTATGGGGTAGCGTGATTGATTTTTTTAAAAGTGAACAACTTGCTCAGATCATTTATGTTAACACAAGTTGCTGAACCCAATAATGTATAATAGTTCAAACATGACAGATTAAGAAGGTAGATTGTGCAGTAAGACTAGTTCTGTCCTTCCCTCTATAAAATGAGGTGAAATACAACACTAGCTACCTCTTAAAGCTGTTGAGGGTGTTGAATAAAAAAAAATGCACAATCTAAAAGTTGATAATTATGTTTTATTCAAGGACATTACTGAGGACTATCTATATCCTGGAAATAGCCTCTCAGATAGTTCTGAGGAACTGTTCCAAAGAGGTAAGAGATGAGCCAGGATATATAGGAGTTTTTGCTAAAAAGGAAACAGAAACAAAACATGTAGTTGAACATTAAAAGATTACTGCTAATCAGAAAAAAACAGACCTCTCAAGTTAATGATTTTAGTGCTTTTCTATGTATGGGAAGAGGGAAGATTCTGGGCTCATTGAAATCATTCCTTTGATACAAATCTTAACTCTCTAGGGCCAGTATCCTGTTCTTCTCTACTCTGAATTCCCCTGAGGTTGCATCAACAAGGGTGGCTGTAGCGGCTGAAGGCTTTGTGGTGGGAATCATTTGTTATTTACTAGAATGGCAGGCAATATTCTTGGTCCACATGGGGAGTAAATGTGATAACCCCTGTGAATTGCTTAACATATGTCCTAGAACATGTCCATTTTGTGGAGGATTTTGTGTTAATATCCCCACTTTTATAATTACTAAACTGAAGTTGCAATAGGACCCAAATCACACCATTAATAAGTGGCAGAGCCAGTACAGAATCCCAAGTCACTCATGTTACAGCAAACTGTTTTTCCCCACTACATCTAACTACTTCCTCTTAGAAGGGGATGCAGGGGATATCAGCTTTAAGCATAATGAGTTTGAGGTGGACATGACAAGCTGCAGTTGGAAATGCAGGTATGTAACCCAGAACTTTGACACAATGGGATTTTGTAAAACTAAATGTCTTCTATATATTAGGCCACAAACTAATAGTGTCCTATGTTTAGCTAAAAATTAAAGAAAATAGGCACTCATTTTTCTATGTTGCATCATCAAAAATAAAGTGGTATTTTTTGAACCAATTATAGAGGCTTGTTGTCATATTAAGACCCATATGCCTTCCTTTTTTGTTTGATTGTATGATTGGGTCAGTTTTGCTCATGTACTTGGGATGTTCCAGAGACAAATTATTTGCAAGATAAATTGTGTGTGATTCCTGGACTTTCCCCACCAACACACATGCAAATGTTAATAGCAAAATTCCTCTCTTCTTCCTTTAGATGCAAATAGCTTGCATTTGAGTTTTCATTACAGAGACTGCCTCTGCAATGGTGAGGAACCAGGGAAGGCATTTGGGTCACATTGTTAGTTGTATAGGACTTAGTGTAATCAAATCAGCCAAGCACTGATAGGTTTGCTTCACACAGTCCTTTTTTGTAATGGCTTTTGCTCTAGGGGTTTCCACCCGTAGTTTCTTATTCATTAAACTATCAACTGACTCACAGAACCACACTTGGTGTGTCTCACTCTAATGAACAGAAGTAAGAGCACAGAAGAGATAGAGTGGCTCATTTTGGACTCTGAGAAAGCTTAAAATGAGGTAAGAAGCAAGTAATAGTACAAGTCTTCAGTTAATCACAAATTATTCTGTGCACTCTGTGTGATGATATCAATCCCTACCCTCCAAGAGCTCACATCTTAGCAGAAAAGATAGGACACATAATTTACTGTACTAGAAGGCATAATGGAAGTTTCACAAAAAGCCAACAATGAACTGCTAAAAGCTAAAAAATGTAGGTTTCATTACGACTTGGAGGCAAAGGGCCCAGATGTGGGAGAGCATCACTGGAGAACTAGCATTTGAGCTGGAAAAGAAAAATATATTACCAAGAGGTCTTCTCACATTTGTCACATTTTTGTCAGCTGCAAGAAGGAATCGGGGCCTTGAAATAACAAGAATTTCCTTTATTCTCAAAGGCAAGAAGTTGATCTCCAGGCAGATTCTGTTAAAAAGATCATTCTAACACAAGGAGGATTTACAGATTACCAGAAGGGTCCCTCTAGTGCCAAAGGACCCAACTATTTTAGATGATACTGTTATCAAAGTTTGTGTGCCCTATGCACAGTGAGACCAAACAAATCAAAATGTTTGTTGGAGTTTGGAGCAGAGAAAGATTTATTGCAGGGCCAAGCAAGGAGAATGGGTGGCTCACACTCAAAAAACCCAAACTGCCTGATGGTTTTTGGAGACAAGTTTTTATAAGCAAAATCTGGGGAGAGGGTTAAATGCAGTGTGTGTGGCTTTCTTCTGATTGGTTTGTAGTAAGGTAGCAGGGCGGTGCTCCAGGAATCTTGTGCTCAGTCTGAAGTTACCATCCTCCACCTAGGTGGCGGCCTTAGTTCCTGTAGAAGAGCTCAAAGATATTGCTATGTATAGTCTTCAAGGAGGAACCAGGACCCTGCTTTAATTGCTGCAGTATTGTTTCTTGAGGGCTCCCTCTTTGTTTCTGTGTTCCCTCATATCCCTGATTATAACTGTTTGAATCTGCCCTCTGGAACTCAGGGAAGGTCAAGGAGGCTGAATGAAGCCTGTTTCCTACAAACAAGCAATGGGGGACAGAGAAAGGATTTGCACCCGGGAGGGCCCACACAGGGTCCTGCTCAGTTTCACTACCCTCAGACAGAGTGAGGACTGTATGTTGTAGTGAAATGAACTTTAGAGTAGGATTTAGAAGCTCTGAGTGTGAGTCTTAACTCTGGCCCAGATCAGCAGTGTAACCATGGACAAAGCATTTCTGCTCTTTGGGTCTTAGTTTCTTCTTTTGGGAAATATGGCTGAAAATACCTGTTCTGCCTATTTTGCAGAAATATTTATTAAATCAAGAAGCATTTATTGACTATCTGCTATGTAGCAACCACCATGATATGGATGGGATTACAGTAATATGTAGAGACACTTCTCTTAATTTGTTCACAGTCCTGTGCAGAAGACAGACACATAAACAGACTGATAATCCTGTGTGCTGTTAAAAAATGATTAAAGAAAAGAAATTAGGTGATACAAATGATTTCACTTCATGAGGTAAATAGTCTTCTTTTGGAAAACCACAAAACAGAGTGGAAGGCAGGAAACTTTTTATAGGATAAAGAATAAATGAGAAAGAGGAAAATAGAAAATATCTTATTGGTTGGAGCCACATAGTCAACCTTGTTTAGGGTAAGATGGCCCAGAGTGGGCTTGGCATTTGGGGATTGGCTGACTGGATATACTGTGATATCAAAAAGATCAAATAGAACACTTATAGGGACATGAAAGTTATCTAACTTTCTGTTTTTTGATGTGGCATCCCAGGCAGGAGTGGCTCCATCTTGAGCCTAGAAAGTTTTATCAGCAGTGTTAAGGAGTAAGCTATTTGTACAAAGTGCTCTGGGATTTCTGGGAGCTAGAGAACACACTATGCCTGTAGGGCATATACAGAGTATCATGGAACAAGTATTATTTGAGGTATTATATGGACTTAGAGGAAATTTGTTGCACATATAAAGAGGAAAGGGCATTCCTGGCAGGACAAAACAACAACAACAACAACAACAACAACAATCTGTACAAAGACACAAAAGCATGAGAGCTCTTTTTGGTGAAATCACAAGTATTTGTAGATGGCTAGATTGGGGAAAAGTGTGAATGTCAGAAAATGAAGATGAAGTTACATATCTGAAGTTAAAACTTAGATGTGCTCCCTACAAAGGATAAATGCAGTGGTAAAAGTAGTGGTCTTCCAATTAGGAAGCGCAAGGGCTTCCAGGGTACTGAAGCCTTTTGCCTGTAACTTGAGGATTTAATGAGAAGCCTGCAGAAAATTGGCATTCTTATGACTAATGTACTGCTTGGTTTGGGGGTTTGGTGGTGGTATATTTCAAGTGACTCATCCTCTACTGATAATGGTTTTACTGTCTTTTCTTTTTCACCATAAATCTCAGATCCTGCCATTTACTCCATGATTATAGAAATAGCCTACCTGGCACTTTAGCCACTCCTGAACAAGTATCTTTTTTTTTTTTTTTTTTTTTTACTGAAGTGTAGTTAATTTACAATATTACTTTAATTCTGGTGTGCAGCATAGTGATATCTATATATAGATATATAGATAGATAGATAGATATACTCCTTTTCACATTCTTTTCCATTATGGGTTATTACAAGATATTGAATATACTTTACTGTGATGTACAGTAGATCCTTGTTTTCTGTCTATTTTATATATAGTGGTGTGTATCTGCTAACCTTGAAATCCCAATTTATCCCTTCCAACCCCCTTTAGTCCCTGGTAACCGTAAGTTTGTTTTTTATGTTTGTGAGTCTCTTTCTGTTTTGTTAATAGGTTCATTTATCTCATTTTTTTTTAGATTCCACATATAAGTGATATCATATGGTATTTTTATTTCTCTTCCTGGCTCACTTAGAATAAGATTCTCCAGGAGCATCCATGTTTCTGCAAATGGCATTATTATATTCTTTTCTGTGGCTGAGTAGTATTCCATTGTATAAATATACCACAACTTTTTATCCAGTCACCTGTTGATGGACATTTAGGTTGCTGAAGAGGTGTTTTCTTTTTTATTTAGAGGCATAGTTGAGACACAATATTATGTGTCTCAGATGTACAAGCGATTTCCAATTTTCAAAGGTTATACTCCATTTATAGTTATTGTAAAATATTGGCATATTCCCTGTGTTGTACAGTATATTCTTATAGTTTATTTATTTTATACATAGTAGGTTATACCTCTTAATCCCTGAACCCTATCTTTTCCCTTCCCCTTCCCTCTCCCCACTGGTAGGTACTAGTTTGTTCTTTATATATGTTGCCTGTTACTTTTTTTTTTATTATATTCACTAGTTTTTTTTTTTTTTTAGATTCTACATATATGTGATAATATACAGTATTGTCTCTTATATTAGTCTTTGTTAAAGTTTATTTTGTCTGATATAAATATTTCTACCCTAGCTTTCTTTTGATTTCCATTTGCATGGAATACTTTTTTCCATCACTTCAGTCTATGTGGGGGTCTTTAGAACTGAAGTGATTCTCTTCTGGGTAGCATATATGTGGGTCTTATTTTTGTATCCATTCAGACACTCTGTCTTTTTATTGGAGCACTTAGTCCATTTACATTTAAAGTAATTATTCATATGTATTTATTGACATTTTGCTAATTGTTTTTGTTTCCTGATCTATGAGATTGGTCCCAATGCTACAACAGGCTCACTGGAGGCTGGGGCTGGGGTCTAGGGGATTCTAGGGCTGGTGCTTGCACACTGGTGCATGGAGCTGGGTCCCGGGGTCTTTGGATGGAGGGCCATGGGGCTTCAGGTCTAGTGCCTGCACACTGGTGTGTGGGGCCACATCCTGGGCCTTCTGGATGGCAGAACCATGTCCAGGAGCAGCTTTGGGCTCAAGGGTCTTAAGGCAGCCTGTCTGTTGGTGGGGCTGTGTCCACACCCAGTTAGTTACTTGGTCTGAGGCATCTCAGCGCTTCTGCCTATAGGCTGTTTGGCCAGGGTGAGGCTGGGTCCTGAGGTTAAAAAGCTAGAGAGAGGATCCCACAATGTCCTTTCCAGCACTTATGTCTATGTCCCCAGTGTGAGCTGCAGTGATCCACTTCCTCTCTGGGAGACTCTACAAGATGAGCAGGTGGTTCTGACCCAGGCTTCTTTCAAATTACTGCTTCTTCCCTGGGTCCTGGTGTCTGTGGGATTTTGTTTGTGCTTTTCAAGAGTGGGATCTCTATTTCCTACAGCTGTCTAGCTCTCCCTAAAGTAAGCCCCACTGGCCTTTAAAGCCAAATGCCCTGGGGGCTCATCTTCCCAGTGCAGGACCCACAGGCTATAGAACCCGACATGGGGTTAAGACTCCTCTCTCCTTGGGGAGAACCTGTGCAATTCTAATTAGCCTCCTGTTTGCAGGTTGCCCACCAGGGGGTGCGGGTCCTGACTATATCATGAATTTGCCTCTCTTACCTGGCTAGTTGTGGTTCCTTCTTTATATCTTTAGTTGTAGAAGATCTTTTCTGGGAGGTTCTGGTCTTTTTCATCTATGGTTGTTCTGCAAATAGTCATGACTTTGGTGTGCCTGTGAGGGAAGGTGAGTGCAGGGTCTTTGTTCTCTGCCATCTGTACTGTCTCTCTGAGGTTGTTTTCCTCCCTTTGGTTTTTAGAAAGAACATTCCTTAGAATGCAGAACAGATTGTTCCACTTCTAAAGGGTCTAGGTGACATACAGTGGGGCTCATATTGAACTCCAGAGACCTTTGTCCCCTGATGTGTTTAAGTTGCTCCTTCCTACATTACTCTCAAGGTGTTGATAGTTTCACTGAACAACAAGTGTATATACTCAATAAAATTTAGATCTTTAACCTTTAGGACTCCGATTAGAACACATTTTTCTCTTGAGTTTTGTTTTTCCTATTTTATGCACCTACTTAAAAAAATTGCATTCTATATGTAAAAATCTAGAAATAATTTGATGTTTTTCTGTAGGGAGTTGTTAAGAACTGGTGATTCATTTTTATTCATATTTTATAATTGTTAAACTCTTTAACTAAGGTATGGCATGCATATTTTAATATGTACAACCATTATGTGTATAGCACCACATCATTCTAGGTAAGGAATATGTTCAAGATATTGCACAGTAGAAGAGTAAAGAAATGGGAAAACGTTTCAGTAAAGTGAGAGGTTTTATCAAGATATAAGTAAGGACCACAGCTTTATTTTTCAGAAGGATCACTTTCCCTGAGACAAAAGCAAATGGGAACTGAGGACATGGATGTAATAGCTTTTGAGTTGGAAATTTTTTTCTCATTGGGTTAGTGTACTGTGTGAATTCCCATCTAAAAGCTGATTACTTACATATGATATTCAATATAGTTCAGGAGACAAGATATATTACCAATAAAATCCGAAAAATACAAAGTACTGTATAACAGTGCAAAATAAATACTGGCTTTTGTATCAACGATTTAACAAAATAGAAAAATAATCAAATAGCATAGTAAGAATAATCTCTGATGTGTGCTTATTTTGAAAATGTATTTAGATATTTCCAATGAAGATGAGATATGGGCCTCAAAAAACCAAGTCACTAATTTGTCTCAATTCCAAAGGAGCAGAAAATAAACTATTTACTCAGTGGCTTTAAGTCAATAGCAGAGACTTTTTTTAAAGTTATATGAGACCTTTCTTTCAAAATGAAATTTTTTATAACAAATGATTGTTTAGTCCTAATAATTTTCAAATAAGCAAATATTTATTCAGTGCTATTATGTAGATGATAGTGTAGAAACTGCCCATGAAGGATCACAAAGTTAAATAGCAGTTTATAATCCAAGCCAAAAGATAAGACAAGCCATAAAATAAGGATAAAAAGGAATATATGGAAAGCAAGGATAAGATAGACATTTTATGCAACAATTTACAATTACAAACACTACAGCAATGAAAAACCAAGTGCCTATGTATTTTTGTACTGTTGGAAATATACTTTCAGGGTAAATTCCAAAAACTGAGAATGCTCACTCAAATGATAAGTGCACATGGATTTCTGTTGGATGTTGCCAAATTTTCCTCCAAGAGGGTTGCACCAATTTATATTTTTATCCACAATGTATGTGTGTCTATGCACAGTCTCATCAATAGAATGAGTTATTAAACATGTAAGTATTCTTCAATCTCATAAATGAGAAATGGTATTTCAGTGTAGTTTTAATTTGCATTTCCCTACTTATGAGTGAGCATGAATATCTTTTCATATGTTCAAAGGCCACTTTTATAGCATTTTGTTCATTGTCTTTCATGACTTTTGC